>NC_025687.1:2920441-2924102 GCF_000633955.1 Camelina sativa
CTTGAATCGGAATGCACTGTGTTAATTATCAAGATTCTTGCAAGTATGACAATTTTGTTATAAAGGGTTATGACTATCTATAGTAAATTTTTGCCTGAAAAGCATTCTGTTTTGCGCGGGACACTAGCCAAATGAAAAAGGTAAGAAATTTTCTTTCCGCCTTTCCGGATTGACATGATTTACATAGACTTAAAGTCATTTCTATGGTGCACACACACAAAAAAAAAAGACTTAATATCATGTCTTAGTAAGGTTTTCTCATACATAATTCAAATAGTACTCTTTTATCTAAGGCAAAAATTCAACATCAGAATATGTTAAGAAAACAAAAGAACAAAAACGATCGGGATCCGATGCCTAGTTTTGTCTACCACTATGATAATTAAGGAGGCCATATAAGTCAATGTTGCAGCCCCCACAAGGTGTGTATGAACAATAAAAATAAAATATGTATAAGAATGACAAAAAAAAAAAAACTTAAAATTCAAATAATTGGTTGGTGACTTGGAGCTTACGACCCACCACCCAAACACATCAATAGCTTTATAACGACTATTCAATCTCATTAATTTGTTACCCTGGTGGATGGTGATCATATCAAACGATACCGATTTATCTCTCCACAGCTGCTCTCAAAGAATTCTGAGATGAGAATTCTGAGATGAGAATTCTGAATATAAGCTGAATTTTGCAATGTTCTGAGAATTCTGAATATCTTCATACAATTGTTACAAAGGATCTCTTCACAATTTATCCTATTAGTAAACTAAGAACACATTATTTTCGTAAGCGGTCCCGTAGCTCAGTTGGTTAGAGCGTTGGTCTTATGAGCCGAAGGTCGCGGGTTCGAGCCCCGCCGGGACCATATTTGACTATTTTTACACTTTTTTGATTTTTTGCTATTCTTAACGGGCTTTCTCCCTAAAAAATAGAGTTAATATCGTATGGGCCGATGACCCATATATTAAACTGATAACTTTTGTTGTTTTTGATAAAAAGTTGAATTTTATTTCAATTTTCAGATTTTTTTTTTCAATTGTCGATGATAGTGTCCGTTATTATATATGACGTAGTTTCTAAAATTTTACTATGTCACACTCAGAAGAGATAAAGGTTAATCAGTCTCGGTCATAACCCAAGGAAACTGAACTGTATCCTAAAAATTAATCGACAAGACAGTAGTTTCAGCTGTATCTGTAGTATTAAATTTAATTTTCATGAAGAATATATAACATTTTGAAATTACAGGACATTCGGGAGTATAAATAAAAATATTTGGTGGATAAATTAAGAACTGGGTTACCAAAATGCAGCCCAGAGATATCTGCAACCATACTCGCAGTGGTAAAATAAAAAAACTTTAAGACTGAGAGTTGTCTAGATTTGTGGAAATAGTTGTTGTTTGGATTCAGTCCATGAGTTTATAACGCTTCTCTTGCACACCAGAAACTCCCATCTGTATCTCTATGATAGTGTGAAGTGGCATCTGTTCAAACATTCATAAATGTTATCACTTGCATCCAAAACTCTCTCAAAGCTTATCACTCAATGATTTTAAATACATCTCATATTTATTCTAATTTAGATTTACCTCGATCTGTGGTATTTCTTTGAGGGGACGATCCGCAAAATATGCATACAAGGCTCTCAGAACAGCCTGCATAAAAAACCATCAGAAAGAGGAAGGTTGGAACTCAGTCACAAGTCAGAGACTTCAACAGCAAAATATAAGGTTTGTGGTTTTCTTTTTTCTTTTCAAAGTATTACAGTTAAGCCGGAATATAACCTGGTGAGATATCACGACGACAGGAGCTCTTTGTCGTTCTAACTCAACGATCACAGGTTCAAGCCTGCATTTGTCAAGGAAGCAATATATTCTTGAGATTTAGTTTATGAACTTAAAAGAAGCACAAGAGAAGAACGTACCGTTGAATTACATCAAGGTAGGACTCTCCACGAGGGTATCGGTATCGTAATTTGTCCTTTTGCCGAGATCTGCAGTCATATGCACCACAAGATGAGTTAGAGAAGTCTGATAGCTTATTGCCTGTTTCACGAGGGTATCGATGTCGCAACTAATAATGACGCTCTTTTACATATACAGATTTGACCAAGTCACTTACTCGTACTCTTCTGGCATGTTCTTCTTTACCTCTTCATATGTCATCCCATCGCAAACTCCAGCATTGATCTCGTCCAGGGCACGCCATTGCACCTAAGATGAAAATATGACAAATCGATTTCCTCACAGCAAAATATTATACACCTCAAGAGCCAGAAGACATTCTCGCAGTAGGTAAACACCAACCTTGGGGAATCCGACAATGGAACTTGCTGTTAAGTTTGTTCTCTGAAGTGTACTGGTCCAAATCTGAGATAAATAAAAGCAATTGATATTAGCTAAAAACTTTTTTATTCCAGACCAACCAAGTATGGAACTGATTGATCCCTGAGAACCCGTACCAAAAAAGGCTTCAAGGATGAGTGGGATGGTGTACTAAATCTAAATTGATATTGTATCAACCAAGCAATGATGGTCTCCCTTGATCCTGATACACTTTCTATAAATGAATTAATCTGATTTAGAGTTTAACCCATTGGGAACAAAATGATTAAACGGAGGAAATGATTATCTAGGGCAAAGCGAGGGAGAACTGCCATAACTATTGGTGCAAGAAATGCAGTGGCATGACATTATCCTACATCGATAAAAGTAGTTAAGATATCTAATGTGTAACCTATAGATTCACCATTATAAACCAGCTATCACGGATAAGTTATACCAATTGGAAACGAAAGGATTAGAGCTCGGAAAGGTTCAGTTCTTAACAGAAACTTCCAATTGAATTCTCAAATTGTGAAACGTGTTTCATTGTACCCAGGTCATAAAGTTTTCTTAGACACAATTTCCAATGCACCAAATTCCTACACATTGCAGTTATACCAAATTCCTAATCCTTTCGTTTGTGGTACTTACCGAAGCAGCCTTTTCAGATTTAAGTCGCTTTTCAACAAAGCTGGCAAGTTTCTTTGCGTAAAGTTTTCCAGATTCACTGCGTTACAAAGTTGCAAAAGGTTATGAGAAACAAATTTCCGCATTTAAACAAGAAAAAAAAAATTGGATCAAAATTAGCATATCATTAGGTGATCTCACAAATGTGATGGAAAACCAAAAAAAAAACACGGAAACAATCAGACAGCATTTGGAAGAAACAGAGCAGAGAACATACCTTATTACGCTATCTCCTCCAATTCTGCCTCTAACATTATCCATGCTTTCTCCATGCCGAGTGAGCAGTATTGGTCGTGGTGTGAGATGCGTATTCACCTAGAAGAAAAATCAGTGCCTTCAAAAATCTAAGATGTTGTGACCACTCTAAATTATATTTAGATATTAGCCGATGAATGTTGAGTCTGTTGGCGATGGACACAGTGACCTATGCAAGTATATTACTTGTAAGCTAATTTTTTGCATGTTGCAAATAGGCTAAAGACGTGACAAAATAGAAAACAAGTAAGAGATATAGCCTATTGATTCTGAATTACGGATTTGTTACCAAGAAAAACACAATTCTCCCAGGAAGGTAACCACTAATATTGTTCACCTGCAACAAAAATAGAATAAAAGTCACAAAGAGTCAAAACCATCAAGTATCATATT
>NC_025687.1:2930995-2953402 GCF_000633955.1 Camelina sativa
TAAGAGATATAGCCTATTGATTCTGAATTACGGATTTGTTACCAAGAAAAACACAATTCTCCCAGGAAGGTAACCACTAATATTGTTCACCTGCAACAAAAATAGAATAAAAGTCACAAAGAGTCAAAACCATCAAGTATCATATTGAGATTAAGATTACATGAAATAGCCATGTGAAACACCAAAACAGAAACAGATAGAGACGTACTTGTATCTGTCCACCGTTCCCGCTGACCATATCAATCATTTTGATGTAAGAACCTTCTTCTACAGGCTCATAAACCTGGCAAAAAGAGTAAGCTCAGTAAGCTCAACATTTGTATCAAGTACCGAGATAATAGTGCATCAAAGCAAAGTTAGGTAAGCTTAAAAAGGTATTTAAGAGACGTTGAGAAAGTGCAAGTTTGTATACCGACCCTCTCATAATTGGCTAAACGGTCTCTAAAGTCTCGTACTCCAGCTTCAAAATCCGTTCTGCAGAGTAGCATAAACTAAACTTAGTTGACCCGTGAAGGAGAACGTAAAAATATAAGTTACGGAGTAAACATCGTACTCTTCTGAATAGTCAGGACTTTGCTGGATTTTAAGACGTATGTTCCTTTCAATAATGCGCTCATCATTGCATAGCGTTTCCAGAAAAATGATCTGCATAAGAGATAAAAGGTAAATCAGTTACGGAGGATAATTCCAAATTCAATATTAGCCGAAGGTGGTCATGACAGCATTCTGGGCGCTGCATCAAAGCAATTCGTTGAAAATAAACACTACTAACCAAGCATGCTTTCTACAGAAGAATAACCGTGCCATTTTCTATGAGAAACATCATCACAGTATATCAAAGCTTCAATACCTTACACTTTCCTTCAGCCATTTTCATCAACATATTCCGTCGGACTCGTGTGCTATTAGTTGCATCAAAGATTCCAACCTACAGCTAAAAACTATTTACAATGCAAGATATAAAAACCAGGAACTTACATCTAACCAAGATACTTACTTGACCACCTTCCTGCATCCAAGCTATCATGTCCTCCATTGCAAGTGCTGCTACCTAGTGGCATGTGATATATTAAAACTATGTGCAAAAAAGAAGATAAACAGTGTTAACATTTACCAGTGAACAAAACACCTCCCAGTATGACGAATTTAAGTTGAAAATATCATAAGAGAGATTTAGACACACAAATTAGAAGACACAGTCGGAAAATGGCTTAACAAAATTGTTCAATTTTCATTTACCTCAGTCCGTGCCTCTACACCTTCAGGATTGTCAGCTCGGAAGAAATCAGCACTCTACAAAAGGCTCATTCGTTTTTAATCACAAATCATCCAAAACGAGGACAGAAAATTGTAAAACCCTCGGTTTAAGAACCAAACCGTACCTGGTTAACTCCATGTTTAAGCCGTCGGTACTGCAAAGAAACGGAGCAGTGCTTGAGTCAATCTTTCCAACAAGGGTTGCGTTATGACAGGGTACGCTAAAACAATCAATGATCGTACCAACAAAATAATAGCTAACCTTTCCAACATTAAAATGTTTAGTATCATGTCCCAACCAGCGTAGATATCTTGTCAACTTTGCTGCAGTAAAAGTTTTTCCTCGAGCTGGCAAGCCAACCTGATACAGTTTTGACGGGAACGGTGTGAAATAGAACATCCAGTCTACTTTTTTTTTTTTTTCGTTCACGTTTATAAGTTAAATAAAATAGCCAGCCACAACAACGTACACCTCCAACAATCAAACTAGAAAACATAAGCTAAACGACCTGCAAAAACTATGAACAACATCTCTGTGGCTAAAAATACCAGGACAATAGCTAGATGTCTATCTTCTTTCGGTCCAAGCATTTGATCAGCTACTGCTGCTGCGGCAACAGCTCCTGCAGCGGCTGGCATTGAATTCTAACAAATAAAAAGAATAAAAGAGTGAGAACAATATTAAAAAATATTAAATTTCAGATGACCCAACCCAAAGATAGAAACTAGCTCAGGCCAAACCTTGATTAGCTTGGTATCGACCAAAAAAGAGCTTGCGCTAATGGACTTGACTAGCCTAGGGGAGCCAACACCGCGGTCAACAAAGAGTCCCTTTTGACCATCTTTTTGCTGAAACAGTGAGAGTGTTCCCACTGACTTTGACTCAGCCTCTCCTGAAGCCGAATAGATATTTGAGGAATCGGGAATAATGATCGTCATTTCCTGTGGGTGAGATGTATGGCAATGATTAAATAAGAAAGCCGGAAGTTAATTAATGGAGAATCTGCATCTACCAAGCAACTAATCAAAGTAGCACCTTTGCAGATGGAGATCCATCAACCCTAACATCAGAATCTTCAGAAATGTTTGATGCTGTGTTTGTATTCTTATCATTAAGAAATGTACCAGAAGCTGAAAGAGATCGTGGATTCTCGGCATTGTCAGCCGCATAAACAAGGGACGAGTTTGCAGAAGGTGCAGGAGCAGGAACCTCATAATGCGCAAGATCGAGCTCCAAACTTTCTGAAGGACACTGCTATGATACATCAAAGAAATTTTTCATTTGTCACGACTGACACAACCAACACATTACATATAGATGAAATTGTGGTAAAAACAAAGAAGTAGAAGAGCAAACTTACCTCAACAGATTTTGGATCAGGATTAATGCTGACATCAGGAATTCCACGTACTGTAGAAAGCTGGAGGTTCTCCCTATAAGCTCTCCAACTAGTAGCAAGATCAAATGGCGAAACTCTGTCAGCTTTGATGAAGACTCGGAATTCAACAATCACATCACCTTCGAGCCTAAACAGAGCTAATCTAGCATCCCCTTGTAACGAACCACCAATAAGAAGCCTATTTTCACCCTCCTCCACTATGCAAGGCGTATTCCTGTTCTTTGGCTTCAACAAGAACTTGAAATCCAAAGTCTCTATACACGAAACCAAACCAAACCAAACCAAAAGAGGTGATGCAGAAGCTTAGATTACAACATAGGCTTCAAACTAATATGCTAGACGATCGCTGAACAAGTCCACCAAATAGAGTAATACCGTGATCAGAAGGAACAACGAAGCTCAATTCCGACATTGACGCAGATTCACGTAGCATCGGAAGCTGTTAAATAAAAATTGAAAAAACGGACGACGCAAAGACGCAATCAAAATCCAGATGGATGAATCGGAAGTAAAGACAAATAAATCAAAGAGATGCTCACAGCTTTGGAAGGATCCCAGGAACCGATGAGGGATAGAGAGCCGTAGACATGAGGAGTGAGCTCGCCTTCAACCTTAGAATTCTCCATTTTGAGTGAAACGTAGAGCTGACCACCTCCGCCATTGGAACCATCGTCATCGTCCTCACTATTCTTCGATGCACCTGACCCCATCGTAACCACCGTCGCTGTTCTTCTTTCTGTTATTTTGATTTGAATTAATGAAAGAAGAAGAATAAGAAAGAAAAATCAAACGGATAATAAGAGATTGGAGAGCAAGGGAAGAAGAAGCGAAGCCGCACCCTTTTTTTTTTTTTTTCTTTTTTCCGGAAAAAATCGGTTGTCCTGAGTGGTACATTGGGATAACCGGATAAGATCAAATACGTGGTGCTTGGTTACTTGGTTTGGGTCGTTACAGATCCGATAGTTGCGAGTCGGGTCGGATTATATTATTTTGTACTTATTGGGCCTGTATTGCCGACTCTGAGATTTTATAGCTTGTGCTTATTGGGCCTGTATTGCCGACTCAGAGATTTTATCTGTGCTTATTGGGCCTGCGTTGCCGACTCCGAGGTTTATTACAGTGATCAGTGTCTTCTTCTTTGCTCTTTGAAATAGAGAGAGCCTTGTCGCTTCTTCTACAGATCCTCAAAATCAAAAAATTCACAAAAATCTGTCTTTTGAGTTTTGAGCGCCATTGAAATTTCTTCTTCTTCTTAATTGGGTTTTAAGCGCCATGAATCTCGAAAAACTCAAACCGAAAAATCGATGGTGTTGATTGAAGAAAACTGCCGAGGTAATGCTCATCGCTTCTTGTTCTGTTTTTCGTCTTCGCCAGTGGGTTTTTAAAACAGTGACATGAGTAGTAATCTGGAATTGAGAATGGGCTTTGTGTTTTCGCTAGTTGCATTGGAAAACTCATTAGATGAACACGATATACTTTAGGCATATAAATAATAATTTAGTCCTCCTACTTTCTTTTACATATTCTAATGCGTAATCTCAATAGCTATAGATTACAACATGGTTTCCTTCTCTTAGCTTTGCACACCAAACAAGTCTTTTATTCTCAAATTCATAACAAAACCTAGATTTTTTTTTAACAGAGGATATGTCAACAGGTTTAGTTTTACATCCTTTCTTTTATCTTCTGTGTTCACTTGTAGTTGTAGTTGTAGTGAACTTCTTTAGCTCATTAAATACGCGTAATGTTTCTCCGTCAAAACCTCCAGCAAACTGTATTGAATTATATGTTAGTAAATACAACCAAATAAATATGACCATGGCTTGTTTATAATCTACCTGGTGTATTGTGTAGGCAAATCGAACCCCTTGAAGCATAAGATTTCCTTCTTTAGCGCTTCCGTTTGATTCCAGCTCCTTGGTAGTTCGCTTCATGTACTCCTGAGCTAGCCTAAGCGAGCTGTATTTTATCTGCAACAAGGTAAATCTTCTGTCAAAGTAGTGGTGTATGTATTTCAACGTATAGTGTTGTAGATTAAGATTTCATCATAATCAGAATTAATCAGTCACGTAGCTACCTGTCCAATCAATCCTGTGTCGAGCATCCACTCCCACGGTATCTGAAAGTCCTTGTATCTCTTCCCTGTACTGTCTCTCATCTTCTCTGTGTTGTTAACACTTTCCTCTAACCTGAAATTTTTCGAAGATTTTAAAGAGCCATTATTAACTCGTGTTATTTGATAAGATCAGGAAGTTGCTAGTAATTACTATATTCTTTATACATGCTCGCCTGTCTTGTAACGATTGAATCCTTTGCAAAGCCTGCGTCAGGGGATCCTTTGAATTGTCCTTGAATGACAAAATCTCTGATTCAAGGCTCTTTAGCCTTTTGTAATTGCAAGCAGCCTCTCTTAGTGAATCTGCTTTGCGTTCTGGCCATTTAGGGAATTGCTTTAGGACTGCCCTTTCATCAACCAAGGAAGATAGTTCTTCGTCTATCCATTTCACAAATGTCTCCACTTCTGATATGTCTGTAAATGTTGCGGCCTCCACCTTACTTATCAAGATATGGATATGATCTCTGTGTCTGTCAGTGTCAGATTTAATCTGCAAATGAATGTTAAATCTGTTAAATTCAGTTTTTCTAATACTCTGCACATAGATAATACAGTTATGATGGAGATTTCATATGGTTTCTCATCTAATCACCTCTTCTAAGTTATTAGTGGACAAAGTTTATACTTTACAGTACTTACATCTGAAAGATATTTGGAGCGATTCTCGATTTCACCAATCATGTTTTTGCTGAATGCAGGAGACATAGCTCCATTCTGATTGATCTTGTTCCCCATATGAGACTCTCTCTTCGTCAGGGCACGATAAAACTCTACAACTTCTGGAGCACGCGACACAGATCTTTTTCCAAGTGTTGTCTTTGATGGAAGTGGTGGAGGTGGTGGCGGCTTTATTGCTGTAGACTGTACTTGGGCCATTGGCTTGGGATTTGGATTCCTGACCTCTTGACCCTTTGTGTTGGATTTGACACTCTCTGATGCTTTCAGATTAGATCCTTCTGTATTACCGCCATCATATGAGCTCTGCAACTTCTTCCATAACATTGATTTTCTCTCGTTGTCATGTGCTTTAAGATTGCTTACTTGTGCTCTTAGGCGAGCGACTTCTTGACGCAGCTCGTGGTTTTCCTTCTCCAGCTTATCATTCTTCATTAGAGAAGCTTGAAGCTCCTTCACCAGACGCATGAGATCCGAATCATCTTCTCCATTTGGTAACATTTCTATATATCCTCTTGTTCTAGTAGTATGTGAGTTTGTTTTTCTTTGAGGGGAAATTTTTTCTCCTTTTTATGACATGCCTCTTTAAATTACTTCCCAATGAAGCATTATAGACTCACCTAAACCTTTGATGTTCACTTTTGCGTGTGGTTAATTGCAAATTACAGTGAAGGCATAGAACAAGACTATCCTCTTGTGTGAACCCTTCTTTTCTAATGATCTCTTAGCTTCGTAGTTGCACTGAGCTGGAATCGAACCTAGAATAATACTGCGTATATACGGCTTAAGCTCTTTTGTGTTTGAAACTAAAGTCATCATCTTGAATGATTATATTCAAGATTATATTTGATGCGCATCGTTTGTCTAATTACTTTTATTACTTTGCTCTTTTTTTCTAAATTGCAGACTAAGTTAGAAGATCCTCTGGGTCCGCAAATAAGTCACAGGTAAGCAAATACTTTACTTAGCCTTCCTAATCACATAAAAACACATAGATAAGATAATTAATTATGTTGAAGCTTCATTAGCTTCTCTTTTTTTTTTGGTCAATCATTAGCTTTAGTTCGTAAGGAATTGAACCATTAGGTACGCGGTATGGCTTACCTCCCAAGTAATAGTCATATGCTCAAGAAGTTTCGTGTCTCATTCTCTCACCCACTTTTAATCCACCTCGTACGTCCACGTATGAGTTCTTTAGATGGCCTTTTCTAGTATATCTTTCGTAGCGTCATGGTCATGGACTAAGCTTTAACTCTTTTTTTTTCTCTCGCTCTAACTTAATAAATTGATTTCACTAGTTTATACAAAACTGCACTTCTTTTTTTGTTTAGAAATACAGAAATTGGAGTCAGGACATAGTGTACTGAAGTATTAATATAAGTCACAGTCCAGGAGTCCAGATCACTAGTGGTTTTTTTGGTTCTGTTTAATTTATCAAAGAAGAAACTGAAAAAGGTGTTGGTTCCTTTTGTAAATGGTAATCAACTGTCCTTGGAGCATTTAACTTGTGGACTTTATTATTCTCTGCATCTGAAGCAAATGTAAACTCGAAAATGACATCGCACCATACAATAGTTTCTCCTACTCTTACCCAAAAAGAAAAAAGAAAACGAGTTATGCATTGTCTGTTAACTGTGTCTAATTAATTGAAAGCTTGGTTAGTGCTGCTGTGCATCATATAGTAAGACCTCAAAATTGTTATCTATCATGCTATGGTTTCTTTACTACAGTACCTTCTAATTCTCAAGAAGGTTAAGTAAATCACCTAATTAATATCGTTGAGGTCCAACCTAAAAAGTAAACCCGGTAGATTCTATAATAATCATTTGGTTACGGAAATTAACAAACCTCCATAATAAAACAAGTAACTCTACCACAAAAGTAATAAAAACAGAAAATATGCACATCTAAATTAGCTATATGAAAAAAACGTTTTATAATCACATTTAAAAAAAAATTAAACTGCTTATAATGTACTTGCTGCATTCCAAATTTTATAAATTTTTCAACAATTAATTCAGTTTCCTTTTAATATCAATATGCAAATTGTTCATCTTTTTGTATTTTCTTCTCCAGCCCAGCCATGGATCGATCACTCTTAAACACACACGCTAAACTCGTGGCGCGTGACATCCACTGCCTGACACAGTCGCATACAGAACCCAACTCTTTCTCCCTAATTGGCGGCAGCGCGTCCGTCTCACGCGTAGAGACAGTGGGCACAATCGTCTCTCGCGACCTGACCCCAAAGTTCCTCAAGTTCGATGTGGACGATGGCACCGGCTGCGTCACGTGCATCCTCTGGCTGAACCAGCTCTCGTCTTCTTACTTCTCCCGGTGGGATCCAGCCACGATTCTGCTCCTCGCAAGGGCTGCGCGGAAACAAGCCGCAAATATCAGAATCGGAGCCGTGGCTCGTGTTCGCGGTCGCGTTGGCTCGTATAGAGGAGTGATGCAGATCACGGCTACTGTTGTGGTGGTCGAGAGAGACCCGAACGCGGAGATCTTGCACTGGTTGGAGTGTTTAAGGCTCGGTCCAAGTTATCGTATTCAAAGTTAATTAACTCTTTTTTTTTCGGTTCAAGTCAAGAGAGATCATTACAAGTGTCAACCCTAACTCATGAATCAACCAATTTGGAAGGAGAGTTCCTATTTCAAAGTGTGAGCATACGTCACAAACTGATTACCATGTATAATTCGCTTATTAAATAGTATTGCGTTTGCATTAGGATAAGGTTCTACATTAATATATGCATATGCAGTCAATTATATGATACAATACTTCTCTAAATTATCAATGACTCTTATTTTCCTCTATATTCTTAAAATAGAAACTGAAAATGATCAGAACCTTCAAACATTTTTCCACAAACCTATTGGCAGCATGTGACCATCTGCCATAGCGTGGCTTGAAGAGCTTTCAAGCGTGTTGTGGTGATTACTGTTTTGGGTAGTTATAAGCAAGTGTTGGGCATACGTTGGGTGTGTATGTGGTGCATGTCTCATCTATAGTAATATGACATAATTAATAATAACTTTTTTTCCTTTTGGTCTTGGAACACCGAACATGAGTCATGTCTTCTTCATCTCAAGTCTTGTGATCATCATCATCATGGATAATTTAATCCGTGAGCTGCTGCATCTTAACTCTTGGATCCTGAGGATAGAGATTATGCGGAGCTAACCGATCTTGGTTTTGCAACGTTCGTACGTATACATGACATTTGTTTGGTTTTCGTTCCTTAGTTCAATTTAATAATTAACCAAACTGAAAATCAAAATGCCCACTCCAACATTTAATTATGGGTTCAAATATTTAATTTCTGCTATTATGAATTTCATTAATAATAATATGTTCTTGCTAAAACATCAATTGCTGTCTGAATACGATATCCATTTTAATTCGATAATATGGTTTGAGTCTTTTTTGAGACTATACAAACTGGACAACTTAGACAGACGGACCTACTAGTACTTTACCGTTGGCCTCAAATCAATCTCAGACCAAACTAAACCGGACCTCGTACATAATCCTTATGCAACCAAGATTAAACCACCTAAAACCCATAAACTCATACGACCGACCGAGCACCCTGCCCTTAGAAGATTCCTGCTGCCGCTTGAATGATGCGGAGCCCCAACCGGAAAGATTATAAGTCCCCCACCGCGTGATCGGCTTCGACTGCTGCTGCCACCACCACCTCCTCTTCCCCTGCTGCTACCGAAGCCTCCTCCACCGCCTCCTTTTCGGATAACGACAGCTGATTCCGGAGACTTTGCTTCAAACCCAACTACAACATCATCCGGCTTGGTGGCATTGAAAGAAGGGAGAGTCTTGTTCTTGTTGTTCGTAGCAACGGAGGAAGGTCGTCAGCTAACGGAAGGATATGTGTGCTGAAGATGAAAGATGAAGAGAATGTACAACAGAACCAACGATGTTTTTCTTAAACTCATTTTCTTTTGCTTATGTGTCTCACTTCTCTCTCACCTTTCCCTTTTGCTCTCTATTTATATTCATTTCGTTTCTATAATTATTTCTTTTCTTACAGATATATAAAAAAAAACAAAAACAACTTACATATTATTATTTTTTTCAGGGCAAAAAAAAAACTGTATTTACATAATTAATTGAGATTCGCACCCAAAAAAAATAAATACATAATCAATTGAGAAAAGTATATATTCGAAAAGAGAACAAAATGCTCATATATATAAGAAAAACAAGTACTTTGTTCACTACTTTTCCTAAACATTACTAAAACAAACAAAACGAGTATTAAAAAAAAAAGTTAAAAACTAATTAAGATTTCAGATTGAGAACCTCTTCCAATTTGATAGAGAAAACAGAACGATTATCATGAGTTTTCAGCACCTCTAAACAAATTTGTTTCGAAATAACCAAGTCAATATTAATTATAAATATTAGTCATGTGGTGATAGATATAGAGCAATTAATTTTTCGCCCAAACGTATATTGTTCAGAAGAGACATACAAATTACAATGAGAGGTTCTCTAAAGACCTATACTAGAACTATGCTGTTCCCTGCCGCTTGATCTATATATGTTGTTCGTTATGTGTATTTTTGTTTGGTCTAAAACAAATATGCATAGTTCATAGTTGTTTTACAAGATAAGTCAAACGGTGAGGTTTACCATTCATCATTAGTCACTTTAAAACTTTAGCCTTTGCCCTTTGGAGGTTATATACGCGCGTTTAATATATTTAAGTTTAAAACTACACAATATCGCCCTTTACAAACGCTATACTAAAAAAAAAAAAAATCACAATACTAGTAGAAGAATCCACATCAAGCTTAGGATTGCTTTCTACAATAAATTTACAATGCAGACCTTACTTACAGTTGGCCCAAATAAATTTCAGACCAGACCAGATCGCACATCAAATGTAAACGTTATTAAATCAATAAAATAAATGGCAAACAAATACTCTGGCAACTACAGAACCAAGAATAAACCGGTTAACACCGATAAAGCGAACCAACCGACCGCACGCGCTGTTCCTTGAAGATTCCTATTGCCGCTTGATCTATGCGACCCTACCGATCCAGCACTACCCGTACGAACCGGAATCCAACCTGACAGGCTAGGGCTTTTACTCCTGCCACCTCCCGTGCTTCCACCGCCGCGACTTCCTCCACCACCGCCTCCTTTTTTGATGACGACAGCTAATTCCCGAGCCTTTCCTTCCAACCCAACAACGTCTGACTTTAATGAGTCGTCATTCAAAGGAAGAGCCTCGTGGTTCGTACCAACTGAGGAAGGTCGTGAATCTCGTGATGAACTCACGGCATGAAAATGCTGCAGAAGAAGGGAGACAAAGAGAATGTACAAAACCAACGATGATGTTCTTTTCACACCCATCTTTTTTGTGTTCTTTCTGTGTGTAATTTGATCTCACTTTCCCCTATTGCTCTCTATATATATATAGATTTCGTTTCCATTGTCAAAAGAAAATAAAGATGAAACGCGGCAGAAGTGGTTGCCAGTTTCGACGTAGCCTCTCATTATATGAAGCTGCCACGAAGATAACTAATAATATAATACTTATCTATCTGAACTTTATTTTAAACAATATAGATTTTTTATGAAGGACCAAAAATATAAAATAAGAATAAAAGTAATGTTAACAAAATAAATAAGGACAGAAAGGTTTTGGAGATGGTTCTCCTAGGATAAAGAGAATTAATTAACCCAGCAGAAATCGTTTCTAGGTGTTTGGTAATTTTTTTTATCTACTATGTACTTTGTCGACTAAAACAAATTAGTTAGCAAATAAAATAGTAAGCCTCAAGCCACGATAAAAATTTTATAAATAAACTTGTGCCGCGTGTACAATTTGACATGTGGGAGTGGGATATCACGGAAATCATATTTGACACCTTTCATGTCAACCAAATCTTGATTTTTCATTCAAATTTGAAAATTATGAAATTATCCATTGCATAATATATTAATCAAAAAAAATGTTGTAAAAAACATGATATTTATCTAAAACAAGATTAATTAAAATCTAAAGTGTAATTAAAATTAGCTCTGAAACCAAATTATTGTGATTTTCTTTAAAGTATAAATTTATGATAGGAATACACAGACAAAAGAGAAAACAGAAAAAAAAATATTTGTTTTAGGATTTACATATTTCATATATATTAAAGTAGAAGTAACATGCCGTCCCGGAAAAGAATTATATAAAATGGTTTGCTCTCTCTTAGTAATAAAAAAAAAAAAATCAAAAGTCAAAAAAAAAAATCCAAGCATCATTAATTCTTATGTACTAAAAATTATGGTGCTATTGGAAAGTTTTTTTTTGTTTGTAATTTTGTTAAATTTCGGCTAGAAAATTGTTTATATGTTTGTATCTATCCATTTTAACACATGTTATTCACTTATAATTTTTAATAAATTTAAATCTAAGCATACTTCTTTGTTATGCGCAGTCTCATGAATTAGAGATTGCAATACAGTATATGAAAATGTTACAACTTTAGATTTAAAAGTCATAAATATTGAGTATTCTATAGTCAACATTTATAGTGATAAATATTGAAGAAAATGCGTATGTAACAAATATAACATTTGATGAACAAACAAACTGAGGACGTAGTAAATTTCAGATACTGCTAATTTGCGTTGTCCTCCGAGATTAGCAGCATCTACTTGCAAGAGAGCAATGTAGATTTTGGCAATGACCATAAAAAATTAAACAAAATCACATGCATTCAATTTTGAAAAGAAAATAAAATGGGGACTTCTGATTCTTTCTTGTCCATGAAGAAACACATCTCTATCCTCAAAATAAGACCATCCAAAAAATGGATTTCATAAACTTAAAACAATGAAACCAATGTACTCTTTCAGGTAACCAACTTAAAATATTCTCCCGAATCTCCCATATCACCCCGACGCTTTCGACTCAAAAAACTATAGACCCAAAACGACTCAGCAAAACCCGACCCCAAGCAATCCCCCAACCACTTGATATGACTCGACAACAGATGTATAGATAGATAGTGCCAAGACGATGACTCAATTGCATCAAAACAATTTTGAGGCTAAATTACCTCGCCAGGAATTTGGCAGCGTAAATACTGATGCATCTTAAGTGGAGGGACCAGTCTCTTCGGGTTTCTTTTCTTCACCAGCTTTCTCCACCTCACTCTTTTTGGTTTCCTCTACTTCAGACTTCACCTTCTCCACAGGTTTCTCTTCGGTTTTCTCCTCTGTCTTTTTCTCTTCCACAGTCAGTTTCTCAAGAAGACCAGCGGCGTCAGAGGCATCTTTGCTCTCTTCTTTCTCTTCTTCAGATTCAGCAACTTCCTTGAACTTTTGCATAAATGTCTTGCAATCTGACAAAGAAAATAGAACTTGGTTACCCATTTAGTCTAAACACATACTTGACCACATCAAGATCAATATCTCTTTATAATGTTAGCACAATCTAGCAGCCGAAGTACTTGAAAAGCCAAGGAATTCACAGCCCCAAAGTAGCCAATGATGAAAGCTCTAAGGATCTCCAAGAACAAGTGGCCATATAACCAAGATAACTCCAAGACCCTTAAGTAATCTAAGCCATAAATTCTATCAAAGCTGTACTGAAACTAAATAAGCCAATGCAACATCAATATGGGGATAGGGCCATGAAATAAACTAGATAATCAAAAGAGAAGGCTAGTATAAGATATGGCATATTTCAGTCAATATCAATCCCCGTAAGAAAAATAACTCCAATACGTGACAAGATCCAATCAAACAATGAAAAAAACAAATGCAAAATGCATTACAAACTCACTCTCGATTGAAGCAAATCGGATACAGAAAAGCTCATCCTTGAGTTCCCCATCAGCAAAGTCACGAGCGTGCCATACACACGACTTTTCATTTCCAACGTGTTCCTGAACAGTCATGCCCGATTTAACTGCAGAAACAGCAGAAGCCGGAAGACACATAAGTAAAAAAAAAAAAAGAGTAGCCTAAATACGGATCCAGATGCAACTCAATAAAAAGCATCCTAAACAGAAATTTTACCCAAGTGGTTAGCACAGATCTTCAGAGTTTTCGATTGCCTCATAACGAGACGAATCTTGCCCGTGTTCTTATGCTTTAAGAGCTTCACAGTACCAGCTCCTCTCTCCTTCCACTGATTCGCATCCTTATCGAACCGATACAGCTTCGATTTCCTTTCGATTCACAAACAAACCAAAAAAAAATCAGTCAAACATCTCTAAGAAGACCATCGCTCATCACCAAAAGCTAAACCCTATAGATTCGATCAGATCCAGTTGACCTAGATCACACCAAAAAAAAAAAAAAACATTAACAGAGCAATTGAGAAATAGACTTACAGATCGAGGACGGCGTCTTCGTCTTCCTCGCCGGTAGTTACGGCAACCTCCTCAAGCCTAACGATCGGAGCAACCTGAGCTCCGGTGTCCTCATCCTCGTTAGCTCCTGCCTCTTCCTCGTCTCTGTGCTCGTGCTCGGGTTCGTTGGTCGCCATAGTTATCTACTGAGATTTGCTCGTCGATTCAGTTGTTCGTTCGTTACGGTGCGGCGTATCCGAGAGAGAGAATTTGGGGGTTTTGTAACACAGGAGAAAACGGAAAAGGCACTTTTATAACCGCGTTGAATTGAAGCTACCAATGGGCCGATTTCTTATAAATATATATGGCCCATATAAGGGCATTTTTATAACTGGGTTGAATTGAAGCTACTAATGGGCCGATTTCTTATAAATATATATGGCCCATATAAGACCCATTTATCCAGTTCTTGATTTAAAAGCAAAAACATATATACAAAATGAGAAAATACAATTCTTAATTTTTGCACCATAACTTTTTTTTTTTCAGCGTACTGATCAGTTGATAAAAAAAAACTTTATTTCTATTTGAAAAGAAAGATAAATTTCTGTAAATTAATTTAAAAAAAAAAGGATATCTTTCACAATTTCAAATCAAAATTTGAATGTTTATGTACAAGGATATTTTTATATTGGATGTTTAATTTCCACAAATAATACAAACATACTTTGACTAAAATCGCTGCAGAACACTAAACAATTCAAATATGAGACCTTAATAGTGGACCCTAAAAAGATATATTGCCTNAAAAAAAAAAAAAAAAAGATATATTGCCTTATATTATATGTACATGTTTTTCAAATTGTGACAAATATACAGCAAGTATATTCCTTTTTTAATGCACATGTAATTGTTATTCGTTGAACAGCAAAGTCAAATGTATTTTAGATTTGTTCCTATTTTATGAACCGTCGATGGAATCTTTTTTTACTTGGCAACCGTCGATGGGAATTTGAAATAACAAAAGATAGAGAACATCTTAAAGTTAGGTTATGATCTTTTGTAAGGGCAAGATCGTCCATCTATCTTATTTGTCTTTATCCTTTCGTACCTCTTCATTTTAACCTCTCTTCCCCCACACACATATATCACACACCCTCCTCTTCTCTCGCATATCGTACCAGTGGGATTCATTCTCGTCTCTTCACGTCTATCTCCTAAAACCTCTCCATGGCTGCATCATCATCAACAGTATCGTCAGATGCAAGAGGCAAAAAGAACCTTCTTAACGTTGATCGGATCAGCATGCTTCCGGACGAAGTGTTGCTCGTGATTCTAAAGAATATACCCACTGAAGAAGCTGTCCGGACAAGTTTGTTGTCAACACGTTGGAAGGATGTTTGGAAACATTTGCCGTCTCTTATCTTTGATATGCGAAAAACTTTCAACGCCCAAATGGGATCCTTGGCCGATCGTTCGGGTTACATTGCTGACCTTATTACAAAGGTTTTTTATACCTTCCATTCTTCCAAATATTTTCTCATTTAAAGTTTTTAAAATTATGATTTTTTCGCTCGAAATTATACTATAACTAACAATGATTCGCCAAAAAAATTATTATTTTAAAAATCTTGTTATATAAATATTTGAAGATGAGTATAAATTGTGAATACATTATTATGACAATACGAGAATCTAGGAAAATATCATCTCTTGCNCTTGCCTTATCTTACATTTTTTTTTTTTTTTTTTTTCGTCTATCTTACATAGTTTGTTAGTTAATCATAAAATACAGTATTTAAGTTCTGGCTCCTATTGATGATGTAATGTTATATAGTACTGTATTTGTGCATAATTCTGTTTTAATCACAAATCTTGTATTTCTTTTGAAGGTTATAAACAATCACAAAGGTCATCTAGAGTACTGCAGAATCCACCATTTTTCATACCAATCAAAAGACGGTGCTCTCGAAGCTTGGATTCGAACTCTGATTCATGTGAAAGGCACCAAAAGTCTCTCACTGCTAAACCATCTTGGTCACAATAGGAGATCCAGCATGCTCCACTTGCTCCCAAACACATTCTCCCATCCAGCCCTCACCTCACTCAGCTTATATCGCTACGACTTTGAAACTGCAAATCCCTTTAACAAGTGCGACAATCTCATGATTCTCCAACTTGGTAGAATTTGTGCTGAGGTTGGTGTGTTCAACACAATCATTGCAGCGTGCCCCTCTCTCAAGGTGTTGGTACTAGAAATCACGACGTACAGCCAGCTTGGTTGTTTGAAGATTCACAACAACAATTTAAAGCTCTTGCACGTGACTTGCTCTCATATAGATCGCATTGACGTGTCTGCACCTCTTCTGGATATCTTCTCCATTCGCTTTACTTTTGTTGCGAAAGATAACTTCCTCCTTGCAGCCCTTAAAATACTTCAAATTAATAAAAGCTATTGGGCTGCAAAAGTAAGGACACCTCATATCAGCTACAACATATCGTGTAATGCTCAGGTACTTACAAACCATAAACAAATACATTGAACTATCTATTTAGTATAAGTATATTGTTTGACATGCTTGATTTGTTTATATGAATCGAAGGAGAAAGAAAGCATCGAGCATAAGTTCGTGGTGAGTAGAGATACTAACTATTTGGCGCGGTTTCAATCTTTGGCGGTGATCGTGGATTTAATGAATCCAAGGGAAGTTCAAATGTTGAGAGAGGTGTTAGTTGCATGGAACGGAATAATGAGGAAGCTCGAGATATCGTTTACGGTATGTTCATTTTATTTTTTCGTTTTCAGTTAGATAGAGATAGATTTTATTAAAATTTTATTTTTATCACTTTCGTTTGATTGGTTTATCTATATAGAAAACATGATACATGTTTTATGTTCTTGTATATATAGGATTCCAACATTCCTAAGAAAGAAGGTGAATCTTCTATTAGTGGGGCAGAAAAGAAAAAGTGGGAAGGTGGACAAATATTTCCCAACGCTGATTTTCGCGTAGATGTTCTGTGGATGTTTAATTTCAATTGTTGCGATGAAAACCAGTTTGAATTGGCTTCGCGTTTTGTGACGCAAGGGACCGTGATGAGGAAAATGATGATCAAGACATCGTTGATTCCTCCAAGCGAAGAGACAGAAGCTGCTGTGGCCAAACTAATGGAACTTCCAAAAGGTAACGATGAGCTTAGCATTGAATTATGCTTCTAATAAATTTTTATTTGGATCTAGGCGTTGGTCATTTGATATAATAAGTAACCTTCTATTTGTGAAGTGGAAGACTTTATGGTTTCAACTTTCTAGTAATGCTTTTGGTGTTTCTGTTGAATGTATTTTTAATATTTGGGACTTATTTTGTATTAATTTGAATATTATCTGATTTGTGGCATTGAGAATGGTTGTTGGCTTGTTGCATGCATATGCGGCTATCTTAAACATGCTTTAAGATAAGCTTTCCCTAGAATGAATCACTCCTATAAATCTATATCTGCACATAGAATGAAACATGTTCTTATGGCTTGTTTCATCTTATCGGATGGAAAAAAATATGCTTGAGCGCTCATCGAGACAACCATCTTTAAGTGATCTGGTTATCTCTACGGTTCATTTAAGTGCTCCGGCGAAAAGCCGAACACTTAGAATGAGTCTCCACTTACTTGAAGCCGAAGCTTGTTGGCTGTATATATATACGTGAGCTATCAATATGAGGCAATGGTTCCTAATTAAGTAGGACACTCAATCTCATCTCACCGCGTAAAAAAGATAGTTTTGTCCGTTTCGAATCACATGTGCAAACAAACAAAACTTCAGGCAGATTAAAAGACAACAGTTCGAGTTTCTTGTTGTTATTATTATCACGATAATATTGATAACAATAGTAATAAATAATGAGATGAATTTGGCTAGAGACACATGTAGAATAAGCCATAATCTCCATTAAGTAAATTAAAACAATCACTAATCCATATGGCACCGCCGTCGCCGAGCCCCGGTTTCCCGGCGGTGTATTCGGAGACACAGAAACGTCAATTATCGTAGAGTCATCAGCCACGTCATCGTACGGATACGATGATGAATTGTATTCCGATTCTACCCTTGTGGATCCCGAATATTCCATCGTTGTCCCTTCCTTTACCGAGGCGTGGCTTCTAACTTCCACCCAACCATCCGACTCCCAAATTGCCCCTTCGGTCGTCGCCAATTTACAAACCCTTGCCATCGCCGCGTTTTTGAATTCTGATCTCCACTCGCTCCTCCCTACTTCCTCCTCTTCTTCCAAGCCAAACCCCGAGTTGCCCCAGTCAAGAACGCAACGCGGAGATGACTCAGTGGGTGACGAGCTGTGACACTGAAACAGATAAGGATGCTGCAGAAGCTGATCGCAACTCCACCTCTGATGCGGGTCTCGCTTCAGACACTTGTCCAAGAAGTCACGACCCATCTCCGACAGCGTCACGGGGAAAACGGGCAACTCGCCGGAGAATCCGATTCGACTCAGCAAGTCAATCCCGTGGTCTTCCCAAGCGGGTTTCCCGGTGAACATCTCGATGATCGTGCAGCCGAGAGACCAGACGTCGCTCTCCGGACCTTGGCACTCTCGTCTGATCACCTCCGGAGCCATCCAAAGCGGACTTCCACGTGGCGTGATCTGAGCCGTCGGTTTGTTGATTCTGATCGCTGACCCGAAATCCGCCAGCTTGATCACGGAGCTCCGGCTGACGAGGACGTTCCTCGCCTTGACGTCGCAGTGAACGAATCCTTGCGAGTGGACGTGGCGGAGAGCAGAGACAAGACACGCCGTGTAACGCTGGAGCAGAGTTTCGTCTTTGATCCCTCCTCCGGCGTAATTAGCCACGTCTCCTTCTGGGAGATACTCTAAGTAGAGATTACGAAACGACGTCGTTCCTTCTTTTGAGTGACCGTCGCCAAGTAGCCTCACGATGTTCGGGTGAGGCTTGAGCGAGCGGAGGACGGAGATTTCGTTCTCGAGGGACTCTGATTGAGTGGGAAGGCACGTGGCGAGATCCACGGACTTCACCGCAAAAACTTCACCGTTAGTTTTGCTGATCGCCGTGCTAACTGAACCGAAACAACCTCGTCCAATACAAGTACCACGAACCCAAGAAGAATACTGAGGACTTGAAGATGACATTAAAGAAGAAGAAGTGTTGCTCTGTTTCTCCATGTGTGCCAACTTTCACATGTCGTACTTATGCAACTCGAAGCTATTTATATGTGTCTTTGGGAAGCTGTAAAACAGGAAATGTGAACGTGAAATAAAGTTGCAATTTTATTTTGTTTCTGACATGGACAATTCTTGTACACTTGTCTTTTCGATTTGTAAAGTCTCATCTTTAAGAAATTTCCCACGTGGACATGTCATGTACAACACAAACTTTCGAGTTTATCACTAGATTTTTGAACAAATTCTACCATGTTCGATGTCGGTTATGGATTTTAACGACTTAAAATATATATTCATGTATTGCAAATTTTATTTGTAATTCCATAAAAAAAATTTTGACTTTGGTGGAGTGGAATGATTAGTTGTTTTGGAAAACAGAACAAACAAAAAGATCAGAGAAGATCATTTTAGAAGAAATTGGTGTATGCCACTAATGAGTAGTGACACTTGGAGAAGTTCTCGGGATGATTGTAAGAAACAATGCACTTGCCCTTTCTGCTTAATCCTTATCCAACAAGAGTTAAGTTGCGGTTTGGTCTTGTCCGTTAATATTTTACTCACAAAAGATAAAAAATCACTCCCTCTCGCTTCACGCAATCGTTTTCGTTTTTATAACCACAACATTTAAAAAATGGTCTCTTTACTAAGTTAGACAAGTGATCGGATCATCCCGTACTGATCGTGGGTAAGACAAATGAACAAAACGTGCCGATAGATTTGGAACGCTTGATATGTTGACATTTTTTTTGTTTTTGTTTGGTGTGTGCTAATTTGGTTGACCCTGACATGATCAGACATGGAATATACGGTAATCGACGTACAAATCATTATTAGCAAAGATTCATGAATCCAAAACCATGTCTTAGCCAATCATACTTAGGAAACAATAATTATATTCGTAGCATAAAGAAGGCGATGGTGTACAGTAACAGAATATTTACGTGAAGTAGTGGATATCCGAATAAATATTCGGAGTTGTCCAAAGGGGATCAGCGTTAGAGATGAGGGAAGAGGTTGCCAAAAGGGGCTGTGTTAGGGGCTGTGTTTTAAAATGGGGGTCCATCTGGAGGTTTACGTGGCATGAAAACGTTGGTTCACGTTCTTTGACATATTAACGAGTTGTCTGAACACACATATTGGGAATTGACGTGCTTGATCAGCCTCCACGCATAGTGAAATTAAACTATTATATTTGTATTTTTGGTTTGTTGATATCATGAAGCTCACAACAAGAATTTACTCAAAATCGTTATCCAAAGATATCACGGAGATCGAGTTGGAGATGGAAGGTAGAAAATGAAAGATAGGGTTGTTAACTTTATTAATTGAAGAGATGGTTGGTTGGGAATCTTGGGATGGTTAATCGCTGGATCACTGTAATTGCATTTACATAGGGTAATTATCACTAGAAAATTAATTAATTTATAGAAAATATTGTTGGAAATGCCACTTTCTTCATTAAAGTTATGAAAAATGTCAATTTCATTGTTTCTTTTTGAAAATGCCACTTTCAAAATTTATACCACATGAGAAAAGACTAAAATACTCTTCTAAGTTAAACAATGAGAGAAAAAAAGATTTTTGTGTATTTCAGTTAATGAGGACATGTTATTGTCCGTTCTATTCTAGTCCATCAAGCTAATACGATAGACAATATAAAAGTTATTATAAATATTAAGTGCGATGTTTGCAATTGTCCTTCAATAATGTAAGTAGTAGAAGTGAAGTTATAATTAACAGAGGTACTAAAACAAATAGACAAATTTCAAAATATAGATAGAACAAAAGCTATTACATGTTATTACATCTGATTATGGATTATGATTAGTTGTCCATCAAAATAAAAAACAGGATAGACAACAAGTTAGGAAATGGACATATTAAGTAGACCAGATCTGATCCATTGAAAGAAAAATATCTTGATATAGAGTAAAACTTGGCTTGAACATAGATGATGTCTTCTGGAGGTGCATTACTTATTGTCATCCTCTAATCTATCACTTGTGGCAGTATATCTGCACAACTGACAACAAGTTAGAAAATAACAAATGAACATATTTTTGAGATCGAATCTGGTCCACCGGATCTAGTCCACCGTCTCGTCCATCAAATCTGGTCCACCGAATCTGGTCCACCGGATCTAGTCCACCGTCTCTTCCAAAGAATCTGGTCTACCGGATCTGGTCCACCGTCTCGTCCATCGGATCTGGTCCATCAGAAAAATAATGTGTCAGATTTCAGATCTGCTCCATTAAAGTTGTATAGAGAAGGAAACAAACATAAGAAACTCAAAGAGGTATGAAGGTTTTGAGAGAGAGAAAGATGGAAGAAGATGAATAGTTGAAGATGAGAGATGGGAAATGGTTGTTGCTCCACCATTTGTAAACGCCTCTACCCTGATTTGGTCTTTGTTGTTACAGTCTAATTTCTATCTCTCTCTCGTGGAGTGATTATGATGAAACAATCATCAGAAAAGCTTTTCAAATCCATGAAATGATTTCTTTGTTATTGAAGGAAGAAAAAAAGAAAGAAGAACATAGAGAAAGATATGAGAGATCCAATATGAGAAAAGAAGAAAATAATATAAGAGTAGTTTTGTCATTTTTAGTGGATCAAAGTGGGTCTTATGCCATTTTAGAAAATGTTAAGTTTAAAATGGTATTTCTCAATAGAAATGGTACTTTACATGGCATAGTTGATAATTTTCTCTAATTTATAGGGTTTGGTGACATAAATATTCATTTTAAAGATTCCAAAGATTCCATAACATATATCAAAGACTGAAGTTTTGTGAAATTTTGCTAACGATTTGGCAAACTAGTATAAATTAAAGTTTAAATTGCTAATTAATGACCATGTACTGTAGTCAACCTGATCTTTGAATTATTCCAATAGAAAAAAAAAACGTTTATTATTCGATTTCGCCGCAACTAAATGTATATTTTACTTTGTATGTTGTTTTTTCTGGGAAAGCTTTGACCTTCCGCGAACGTGAAGTGCTATTTGGACGGTCCACCACTTGTTCCGTATCTTCTTAGGGCAACTATTTTCATCTTATGTGTGTGTATGAATTTATATTAACATTTTTGAAATACATTTTGGTTTATGCCCTTTAAGTTTTACTTATTTAATTTTTTTTTACAACGTTAATCCCTAAAACAATTCCATAAATAACATTGCAAAAAAACTCAAATACTAAATTTTTTTAAATTGACCAACATTTGTTACATTTATTACCATAAAAACTCAACAACATCTATACATTCCGATTTTTCTAAAAATAACTCTACCCATTAAAGTTTTAACCCATTAAATCTCCAAAACTATTTTTATGGATGCTAGAATCTCTTAAATTTAAATGATATACAACAGATTTTCCATAACAAAAGTTTACAATATCCATAATTATATTAACATTAATAAATTTCCTAAACCGAAAATC
>NC_025687.1:2953456-2961761 GCF_000633955.1 Camelina sativa
AACATCTATACATTCCGATTTTTCCAAAAACAACTCTACCCATTAAAGTTTTAACCCATTAAATCTCCAAAACTATTTTTATGGATGCTAGAATCTCTTAAATTTAAATGATATACAACAGATTTTCCATAACAAAAGTTTACAATATCCATAATTATATTAACATTAATAAATTTCCTAAACCGAAATCTAATTATAAAATGTCACATTAAATATGTTGAAAACCCCCCATATAATTTAGTTTATTTTTATTTTTTGAGGAATTACCAAAAAAATTAAAATTCTATTAATTATCATAAACTATATATATTGACATGGAAAAAATATAAACTATAAAAATATGCTAATTTGGTAAAACAATACATGACTAAACTTGATAAAAAAAACTTATTTTGATTATTTTTTTACGCAAAAACTTATTTTGATTTTGGTGAGACGGGTTGACATTAGTCTCATATAGAGAGTTAAGTGGAATTGTTTTTTTTTAACACGTTTAGATGTGTATCAGGAGATAAATGTACTACTAGACTATACATATACCACACGGGTTAAAACCTTGAAAACATTACAAAAATCCTATACTTTGAATACTTATATCACATACCTATAAAATTTTATATTTTTAAAATTAATAAAACAATAATAAAATAACAAATAAATGCAATATAAATTTTAAATTTTTATAACAATATTGGTTAAATACTAGTAAATATTATAAATTACTAGAAATGTCCAGAAAAATAAGATATTATTTGGAGATTTTAGGACCCATACCATATCTTTCCAACTTAGATGTATAGGAGAATCCACTTGGAAAACAACTCAACATAATGACATTGCAACATGTACTTTTAATACCGTACAAAACTTTCTCACTTTACAGTTTTTATAGAATTAAGGTAATAGCTATCCTAAGATATATTTATTTATCTCCTAAATATAAACACTAAAGTACATTTACTATGTAAAGTACATGCGTACAAATTTATCGTACGTGATTTGTAAACATAAAATTTTAAACAATACGTTGATACGAGAAAATTAAATGTAATAGTTGGGTAAGTAGTCTAACTCCATTGCGCCGCCTCATGCTATTGCAAGGGATGTGGATTTTCAATCCCTCCATCGTACGTGATGACAGGCTTGCATCCACAATCAAAGTACTTTGAGCATGCAAAAGTTTACCAAGCTTTATTTCTTTGTGTTTCTTTTTTCTTTTTACTCTGTTTTTACCTTTATAGTTTTGAAATAAGACGACAATAAATTGAAGAAAAAATACAGTAAAGTTTATGATTTTTATTTATCATATAAAAAACTTACTTTTGTCAAAAATTACAAGAATATGATAAGAGATAATCTAAGATGATATCCACAAGGTATTTTAACAACTTAAATTAACTAATTGAAGATTTGAAGTTAATTGAAGAATGTAATAAGGAATCCAAACTCTAACGTCCGAAACCTGAATGTTTTCTTATCCCTTACCTCTCTCCAATGGTTAGAGGAAGCGGCACAGCGGAATCAACATCACACTGATATCGTCCAAGGAGCCTCGTGATACGGAGAGGTCAACTAGCTTCTTACAAGCTAACAATAGCTTCTGATTCTGATCGGTTCCTATGCAAAACGGTCTAGCTATATCTACTGCCTCCTGATTACTAACCTTGTCCCATAGACCGTCTGATGCTAAGATCAAGAACTCGTGCTGGGGATTGATTCGGAGAACATTTGTCTCTGGTTCAGATATTATCCATTGTTTGAGATGAGCATCTCCTATTCCTCTAGATACTGCTAAAGATCCTTGGATTCTCCAAACACTTTTGAATGTATCCACATATCCGCCCTGCAGCATTATCGTATTCAGAACCATGTAACCTTGAATTAAACCAAACAACAACTATTTTTGTAAGAATTCTTACCGAGCTCTCAATTCTGTTACGTTCATCTTCTCTCGAAGGGCGATGATCAGAAGTCATAGCCTCAGCGTGTCCTCCAACGCTCAAAACAGCACGGCAGTCACCAGCATTGGCCACCGTAAGATTGCCATCTCTGATCAGAGCCGTCACGCAGCAAGAGCCGCCCTTAGCATCTTTCTCCCTAAGAAACTCTGAATCAGTCTCTAGATAACCGCGTCTTACAGCTTCTTTAATCTCTGAATCGTTCATCCCACCAACAATCTCATCTAAAATGTTACTACACAAGTTGTTGGCCGCAAACTCAGCCGCTTTTGATCCTCCGTGGCCATCATAGACTCCGAATATTGCCTGCAATTAGAATATTCTTAGTGATTTTGTAAGTAAATATATATGATCTACCTATTCAAGAACTAATCATACAATTCTAGAACCAAACTTCACAAAGCTCATCACTGGCTCACACACCATAATGAAATCTTAAGTTATATTACTCTTTAAATCACATAATGAGTAAAGAAACTCGAAACTATAGAAAGCAAACAAAAGTATTACCTGTTTGGGATCACCTCGAAGATTGGTGATGGCAGAGAAACGATCCTCCATAGCTTCTCTTCTTCCTCTCTTGCAGTAAACAGAATACTCATCACCTTCCCTCTCTACCTCTCTTCTCTCCTCCCTCGGCGTCTCTGTAGTCACCGACACCTCTGCAGATATAGGAGATGCAGTACCAACCGGTATATCAAGCCTCATCGGGCGTTTCCTCTTCAGCACGCCTCCGGGAACAGAGTCCGACCCAAACCCTAATTTAGCTGGCGGTTTAAGGAGACGGAGGCAGAACGGAGATGTGGGAGACGCAAAGGAAAGAGAAGGAGAAGAAGCTGGAGGATTGAGATGGGATAGAGATAGAGTTAGGGTTTCATGCGCCGGAGGTTTGTTGCAGAAAAGTGAAGATGACGGAGAGAACACCGGAGAGTTGCAAACGGTAACTGCAAACGACATCGTTTGTAAAAGAAAACTCTTTAGGTAAGTTTGATTGTGTCTATGAGTCGTGTTTTGTGTTTTCTGTTTTGTGTCAACGAGAGAGAAAGAGTCATTACTATATATTACAAGTCTCAAGTCTCCGTGGCCGTTGTTGTTTGCTTCTTTCAGCCATCCAGGTCAAACGTTACCACTCTCATCTCTTGGTCTTTGACTTTTCAAATCATGGATCCACCGGCACAGTCCATTTTTTCCGCTTTTATTTTTTGCGTCAACGCTCTTCCAGAAATATATCTTTGATTAACTTTTGGATCATTAAAAAAAAAAAAAAAGTCAAAGAAGGCAATTATCACTTATCAGTTTGGTTTGGTCTAGTGTTTTTTTTTTTAATTGTAAAAAAAGGCAGAAATAGAGAAAATAAAAAGAGCCTTTTAGTGAGAGATAGCCCATATTAGTCGGACCGACATGGATATTTGTGGTGATTTTAGAAACCCGACCCGGTTTGTTATCTTTCCTTCCAGCAGCCGTCTCTTGTGGTTCATATCGGCGCTCGGAGATCGGGGATCGCTAGTGGTGCCTTCTTCTCCTTCTCTTTCGAGATCAGGTTAGATCTTTTGCTTTCAACTTCAATTTATGCGTGATAGCTATTTTCTGAGATTTCATTCTCTGTTCATGTTTTCTGCGTTCTTAGGGTTTTGCGGTAGGTATCTATGTTCCTTAATTGTTTTTGCGCAGCTCCGTTTTGTGTGTGTTTGAGCTCAAACACCTTCAATTTTGATCGTCTGTGGTTTCTCTATGTGTACGTTCTGTTGCTTCGTGGTGAACTGACTAAAACTTAACTCGAATTTTGTGTTCGATTCAGCCGATTGTTGTCTTCCTTGTTTCCTTCGTTTACTATGCTGTGGATTTCGAAACCTAGGAACTGTTGTTGCATTTAGTTAGCTAGAATTGGCCTTCAAACTTTTTTTTTTTTTTATCTCTATTTGAGTGAAACAGCTAGTTGACACATTGCTGCCTAGTAGGTGTTCGATGAAATTCCTCTGAGAAACAAAATAGTAGGAAACACCTTGAAGTCTTGTAGTGTCAAATTTTCGTTAAATTATGACCCTAGGAATTAGATATGAAACAGAAAGGTTACTTTACAGAGCATGGTTGTATTGTATCTCTCGCTATTACTTGAAATATATATAAAGTGAATTGTCATTATCTTTTCTTGCTGAAGGAGATGCATAGGTGCTATTACTAATCCAGAAACGCTTACTTTATTACCAAACCTTATTGCAGGTCGAAAACTTAATAAGAGGACCAAGGTCGTGTTTTAGCAGCCATGGCCAAGCATCATCCTGATTTGATCATGTGCCGGAAACAACCTGGCATTGCCATTGGGAGATTGNCCGGAAACAACCTGGCATTGCTATTGGGAGATTGTGCGAGAAATGTGATGGCAAATGCGTGATATGCGATTCCTATGTCCGTCCGTGTACACTGGTTCGGATTTGCGATGAATGCAACTATGGTTCATTCCAGGGGAGGTGTGTCATTTGCGGAGGAGTTGGAATCTCGGATGCTTACTACTGCAAAGAGTGTACACAACAGGAGAAAGATAGAGATGGTTGTCCTAAGATTGTCAATCTTGGCAGTGCGAAAACTGATCTCTTCTACGAACGTAAGAAATATGGTTTTAAAAAACGATGATAGTTTGTTGTTGGTTACTCGAGCTATTTCATCTTCTTTATTAATGCTAGGAAGAAAGTGTCTGTAACTTGTCTGTGTTAAGAAAAATTATCTGGTGAAGCAAAATTTAAGACTATGTGTTCAAAGAAAAGATTATGGTTTGTTTACTCATGTGTCTTATTGATTAGCCGGATCGACGTGTTATCTTTTTTTTTCTTTGCTTGGTTAATTATCTAGCCTTTCCTTGATCACGAGATACCTTGACATAATAGTGTTCACTGTTCAAAGCTTCACCACATTACTCGATTCATATATAGTACTAATAGAAGAATGCACTTTGTTGCCGATTCAGGGGGGGTTTTGGAGTCAAATCCAACAAAATCTATATTTGAATTTAATGACATAATGTCAACTTAAAACTTTACAGAATACGCAATAACTCCCAAAAAGAGGATATCATCCATTACATCAAACCCCACATGACCGTCAGAAATATATTCCTTTTAAAAAGTGAGGAAACCCCCCTCCAAAATCTTTTTTCGTCCAAAAGTTTAGACGTTGACTTTGTGTAACGGACGGTGACGATAATAGTCAACGGCCCATGCATGTTCGCTTCTTCGCTTATGTGTTAAACTGTTAGCTTAACAGTGTGGAATCCACAATTTGTCTCCAATAGTCAACTCATACCTCCAATTAGACTGTGCCACGTGGTATATAGCAACTATTGTTGGAACATCTCAAACAGATTTATGCATTTCGATCTTGATTTTATGGTTGAATTGATTTACTGATTTCTATTTTTTGTTTTTTATCGGATTGAGTTCCTTCAAGAGATAAGTCAAACAAAAATTTAGACGAAAAATGATACTGTGGCCATTAAGAAAAGCGTTTATTTCTAAGACAAAAAGTTTACGTTGATGATTTTATTTAGGGACAAGCGTTGAAACAATCAAAAGACAGATATTCAATGTATTTAGTTAGGGACATAAAATGTAAAGACTTAATATCAGAATATTCCAAAGGACATGTCTTTGCAGATATCTATACCAACTTCAGAACAAAATGTTTTGCAATAATGTCTTGTGCCCTAGAACATCGATTCCCTAATTTCTTATATGATTTGCTTGAATTTGTATTAGTCATCTCACCATGATATATTAGAAATTAGAATATTCCGGTTATACAGCACTCTCCGAAAAATATGGTATGTTAAAGTAGTTTGGAAGTAATGTTAATTTAAATCATTTTGCGTATATAAAAGGAGAGGGTCACAAGAGATATAGTTGAATAGAGGAGAGAGAGAGAGAGAGATAGAAAGAGGAAAAGGAAAAAGAGAGGATGGGTTATTGTTATGGAATTCGGTTGTGCTTGTGCATCTTCTTTGCACTTACGATCGTCTCTTCGGCTCGAATCACCATTTCATCATTTTTAGGTAAGAGCAATCGAGCTCATCATGATACCATCGACATATACAATAAAGAGGGGAAAAAAATAGAGTTGTATATAGATTCATCAAATTTTCAGAATCGATCGTTGGATTGCTTAGTCTCTTCGATATTTATGATCAATCGTAATCGTAGGTTTAGCCGCTTAGATATATCTCGTATAGTCGTATTTAGCCAAATGGCTGATTGGCTCATACGTGATACATGTGTGTGGATGGAGATACAAATAGAGTACTGTATATTATTCAACCGTGTTTTCATGTTGGTTTTTCTATCTTTCGTTTTTTTTTGTTTGTGAAAAATTTTAGCTACATGCATCTCTATTCTTAAAGCTCGTATCTATATCTATACGTACGTAATATATATGTTAAACCTACATGCATATAACAGAAAATGAAAAGATGGTGGAGAGAGGTAGATCGTTGATGGTGAGCACCAATGACTATGACAAACCATCGGCCAACGCACGGCACAACCCACCAGGAAGGCGTGGAGGAGGTCGGAGACGGAGAGGATGAATACAAAATGTTTTTTTTTGTATTTATAAGAAAAAGAGAAAAAAATAAATGTTCTGTGATATAAATATATATATATATATATATGTTATTTTATAATTAAATATTTCTATGTGTGTCATCTTTTAAATAATATGTACTGAAAAATTAATAAACAGACCATGATACATTTTTTGTATACGTTGATCTCAGTTTTAATAAATGGTAAAAGAATGATTTCGTCTTACGTATGAGGTAAACTNAAAAAAAAAAAAAAAAAAAAAAAAAAGGTATGGGGTAAACTCATATGAAAATGGAAAATAGGGGTGGGCTTTATTAAAACCCAAATGAATAGAATGATCTTCTAACTAAACGGGCTAATGGGCCGGTGTTGTCTGAATTCGTTAATCCTGGGCAATAATAATAACAGACAGCGAAGAATCTGACGTCCTTTTCTTGCGCCCCACAAGAGTGTTAGTGAATCACATGTTTTTTATTGTCGTTTCTTGCGCATCAAGTTCTGCTGACGCTTCTTTTATTTATATTTTTAGTGATTCACATGTTTTATATTTTTAGAATTTTCAACAACCATTAACTTTTTCAGATTTTCTTTATTATAAAAAACTCCCAAGTTGTTGTACCTTTACCCGATGAACAGCTACAGGCTACAGCACATGGCATCGGTGTAAGGTCTTCATTTAATATCGAAGCAGTCTTCGTGTGTTAAACACAGATTATTTTTTATTTATTTTGTTAAAACGTTTTAAATATTTCTGTGGCTACCAAAAAAATATTTGTTTTGCTACGAATACGAAAATTTTCCATTTATTTTGGGGGAGAATTAGAAAGAAGATTCAGAATCGGAGTGCCATCTGTCATTTCCAAAACTGGCACGTAGGTTTTTCTCATACGTATACAGTGAATTAATACTGAATACAGAGGAGTACCAAAAAAAAGGCGGCTCTCGTAGAACAACTTAGGTTTGCTTTGTCGATTAGAGAAGTAAAAGAATCATGCTTTGGATCAAAAACCTAGTAAGAATCTCGCCGACCACTTCATCGGTCGGGAACGTGTTCAGAAACCCCGAATCCTACACTCTCTCGTCCCGTTTCTGCACCGCTCTGCAAAGGCAGCAACAAGTGAGCGAGACGGTTGAAGCAAAGGATGATGTAGCTAACGATGTGTTGGAGCCACAACGTTACGACGGTTTGGCTCCGACTAGAGAAGGAGAGAAGCCGAGGGTTCTGGTTCTCGGGTCGGGTTGGGCGGGTTGTCGTCTTATGAAAGGGATCGATACGAGTATCTACGACGTCGTTTGAGTCTCTCCTAGGAACCACATGGTCTTCACCCCTCTCTTGGCTTCTACTTGTGTCGGTACGCTTGAGTTTAGGTCCGTTGCTGAGCCAATCTCTCGTATCCAACCGGCGATTTCAAGAGAACCCGGTTCTTATTACTTCCTCGCTAATTGCTCTAAACTCGATGCTGATAATCATGAGGTAAATCTGAGATTTTCACTTAATCGTTTTCTTGGTCTTTCATATTTTTAATCTTGATTACTAATTAATTAGGTTTATGGTTCTTGTGTCTTTTTTTTTTCTTTCTAAAATTCGAAAACGGTTTAATAATTGTGAAGTTCTTGAAATTGAAGAAAAGTCTTGCAGATACATGTGTCTATCTTTATTTATTTTTTGGGTTTTTTTTTTCCTACAATTTGTGATATGTAGAAGAAGATTTATTGAGACATGGTTTCGTTTCGTTCTACATGGACAAACACATACTCTCTCCATTTTTCAAAATA
>NC_025687.1:2961805-2969233 GCF_000633955.1 Camelina sativa
AATAATAACAGACAGCGAAGAATCTGACGTCCTTTTCTTGCGCCCCACAAGAGTGTTAGTGAATCACATGTTTTTTATTGTCGTTTCTTGCGCATCAAGTTCTGCTGACGCTTCTTTTATTTATATTTTTAGTGATTCACATGTTTTATATTTTTAGAATTTTCAACAACCATTAACTTTTTCAGATTTTCTTTATTATAAAAAACTCCCAAGTTGTTGTACCTTTACCCGATGAACAGCTACAGGCTACAGCACATGGCATCGGTGTAAGGTCTTCATTTAATATCGAAGCAGTCTTCGTGTGTTAAACACAGATTATTTTTTATTTATTTTGTTAAAACGTTTTAAATATTTCTGTGGCTACCAAAAAAATATTTGTTTTGCTACGAATACGAAAATTTTCCATTTATTTTGGGGGAGAATTAGAAAGAAGATTCAGAATCAGAGTGCCATCTGTCATTTCCAAAACTGGCACGTAGGTTTTTCTCATACGTATACAGTGAATTAATACTGAATACAGAGGAGTACCAAAAAAAAGGCGGCTCTCGTAGAACAACTTAGGTTTGCTTTGTCGATTAGAGAAGTAAAAGAATCATGCTTTGGATCAAAAACCTAGTAAGAATCTCGCCGACCACTTCATCGGTCGGGAACGTGTTCAGAAACCCCGAATCCTACACTCTCTCGTCCCGTTTCTGCACCGCTCTGCAAAGGCAGCAACAAGTGAGCGAGACGGTTGAAGCAAAGGATGATGTAGCTAACGATGTGTTGGAGCCACAACGTTACGACGGTTTGGCTCCGACTAGAGAAGGAGAGAAGCCGAGGGTTCTGGTTCTCGGGTCGGGTTGGGCGGGTTGTCGTCTTATGAAAGGGATCGATACGAGTATCTACGACGTCGTTTGAGTCTCTCCTAGGAACCACATGGTCTTCACCCCTCTCTTGGCTTCTACTTGTGTCGGTACGCTTGAGTTTAGGTCCGTTGCTGAGCCAATCTCTCGTATCCAACCGGCGATTTCAAGAGAACCCGGTTCTTATTACTTCCTCGCTAATTGCTCTAAACTCGATGCTGATAATCATGAGGTAAATCTGAGGTTTTCACTTAATCGTTTTCTTGGTCTTTCATATTTTAAATCTTGATTACTAATTAATTATTAGGTTTATGGTTCTTGTGTCTTTTTTTTTTCTTTCTTTCTAAAATTCGAAAGCGGTTTAATAATTGTGAAGTTCTTGAAATTGAAGAAAAGTCTTGCAGATACATGTGTCTATTTTTATTTATTTTTTGTGTTTTTTTTTCCTACAATTTGTGTGATATGTAGAAGAAGATTTATTTAGACATGGTTTCGTTTCGTTCTATATGGACAAACACATATTTGTTTTTTAAGAATAATTTTCAAAGCATACAATCAAACGCCAATTTGAGATTTCCTTCCAATTTTTGCTTGACTTTTTCAATTAACAAATTGTTTTTGGGGTTTATTTGGAAAAAAATGATACACTAAATGCAAAGGTAGAAGTGGCAATGCAATACATTTGGTTTTGACTTTGTGGGGATCCTCCTCTTGGTTTAAACAGGTGCATTGTGAGACGGTAACCGAGGGATCAAGCACATTGAAGCCATGGAAGTTCAAGATCGCTTATGACAAACTGATTCTAGCTTGTGGTGCAGAAGCTTCCACATTTGGAATTAATGGAGTCTTAGAAAACGCCATCTTCCTGCGTGAGGTTCACCATGCTCAGGAGATTCGTAGGAAGCTTCTTCTTAACCTCATGCTCTCTGAAGTTCCAGGTAATAATCAACAACACATTCTTTTTACCTTTGAATCAAAACTAAACTCATAATCATTTACACGCAAATTTACATATATAAAATATAATAGGCATATCACAAGGAGAGAAGAAGAGGCTGTTGCATTGTGTTGTTGTTGGAGGTGGGCCGACTGGTGTCGAGTTTAGTGGTGAATTGAGTGATTTCATCATGAAAGATGTTCGCCAGAGATATGCTCATGTCAAAGACGACATTCGTGTTACTTTGATTGAGGTTTTTTTGCCTTATCTACTTCATTGATTAACAAAGTACTTCATATATATATATATATATATATGTTGATCATTTTCATAAATATGAAATTTTGACCATTGTTTCTTTCCAGGCAAGGGATATACTTTCTTCTTTCGATGATCGACTCAGGCACTATGCAATCAAGCAGTTAAACAAGGTTTTATATAACTCTTTATCCAAATACAAAACTTTATTTGACTCTAGTTTGAGAGGATCTTGGATAGTTTGATGTTTAAAATTCTGCCATCTTTGACTTCAGTCTGGAGTGAAGCTTGTGCGTGGGATTGTGAAAGAAGTAAAGCCTCAGAAGCTAATTCTTGATGATGGCACCGAAGTTCCTTATGGACTCTTAGTCTGGTCCACTGGTGTTGGTCCATCTTCATTTGTGAGGTCTCTTGGTTTTCCAAAAGATCCAGGTGGAAGGTCAGTTAATTCCAAAAGTCACAACTAAAGTTGTTCTGTTTTATTCGGACAGTTTCTGATCTTGAATCATTCTGTTTCCGCAGGATTGGAATCGATGAGTGGATGCGTGTACCTTCTGTACAAGACGTGTTTGCGATTGGTGACTGTAGTGGTTACCTTGCGAGCACAGGGAAATCAACACTTCCTGCTCTTGCACAGGTCTATATAATGGTTTAATAGAATCCATTTACATCTGTTCTACGCTGAGTCTTAACGTATAAATGTCTGATCTAATGAAGGTGGCTGAGAGAGAAGGCAAATACTTGGCAAATCTGTTGAACGTGATGGGAAAAGCTGGAGGAGGAAGAGCCATGAGCGCAAATGATATGGAACTTGGAGAACCATTCGTGTACAAGCATTTGGGAAGTATGGCTACTATTGGAAGATACAAAGCTCTCGTTGATCTCCGTGAGAGTAAGGTATGTATTAAAAAAGCTCTCATTCACTTTTCAGTTAAACATCTCTCAAAACAGATGATAGAAGGCTAACTTGGAGGAGGGAGTTTTCTTGAGCAGGAAGGAAAAGGAATATCAATGGCAGGCTTTGTGAGCTGGTTCATATGGAGGTCTGCGTATCTGACTCGAGTCGTCAGCTGGAGAAACCGTTTCTATGTCGCTATCAACTGGCTCACCACTTTTGTCTTTGGTCGTGACATTAGCCGAATCTGATCCTAATCCCCTCTCATTCGCCACGCGCTTGCTCTGTCTCTCTCTGTTGTTCACAACCTCTATTCCCGAAATCATCTCAAACGATGTCGTTCGATGCAATGTTAGTCAATTCAGCGTTTTTTACAAAGCAGTGTATTGACTTTGACTGTGACTTTGAATTAAAATCATCTGGTTTGACTGATATGATATGATGAATTACTACTATTTAAACGAAACAAGCATGAAAAATACAATACAGGTTCAACATTCTTGAATATTTTTGTCGAAAGTAGTCAAATATATTTCTGTGTTTTGTTAATGTATCACAGATTCATCAAACTNTTTTTTTTTTTTTTTTTTTTTTCATTCTGTATTTCTATCTAGAGAAAACAAGAAAATAAAACAGAGTTTATTTGTAGCCGGAACTTTCACATAAAAAAGTTAAAAACGCATAAAGTTACATGTTACATCCCAATTCCTATATCTCGATAAGCATAACATACAACATCGGTTATAGGAGAAGATGGTTTAATACATCTAAATTTGGAAGTTGGGAAATAGGACAAAAAAATTTGGGAGAAATAATATATCCTAAACTCAAAATGCCAAAAAGAGCTGTGGCAAATTGGTACTCCTACACAAACCTATGTACGTGATAGCTCTTAACCATAATACTTTGTAATTTACACAAGCCAAAAAGAAAAAATTTCCATGACAAAAACAATCTTGGGGATTATAACTATATATTACCTCATTTATAAATATGTGTGTAATCACATCACATCCACCTTGGCCGGCAACTCTACTCCGGAATCTAAACCGCTAGAAGAAGAAGCAATCAGCTTCACGGCCAACATAGGATTCGAACCGTACTTCTGTCTTGCTTCAGCAAAGCTCGGAGCAAGAACGGTTTCCATCCACTGATCAACTGTGTTCTCTTCTTCACCCGATGATACTGATGACCAAGAAGCCGCCAGAATCTGAATGATCACTTCTTTATCTAGCTCTAAATGTGTTTCGGATCCAAACCACCGCTCAAAATGAGAACTGATCTTCTCTTGAATGTTCTTGGCTAACCCATCAAAGTCAACCGGTTTGAACGTCACTTTTCCGTCCACTTGTTCAATGAAGCTATCGAGCCAAGCGTTCCTGTCCTCTGTCTCATGATCGAGGCCAACTTCTGTCTCATCCACTGGAAGATTCAGATCCAGATATGAACGTTGCACTTTCGCTGCACGTTGCTCTGTTTCTAGCTCATGTTTTCTCTTATTTACCCCAATTTTAGTAGCTTCTGCTAGCTTAATCTGCAGTTTCCAGCTTCTTGCGCTGAGAACTTGTTCCTCAGAAATTTTCACAGGTTTAATAACATGATCAGTATCATTATCGTTGGCAATCCCAGACGTCACAACAACAATCACACTTTTCATACTGATCACTCTTCCATGCGAATCACGGAGTTTCCCAGTACTTACAGCTTCAGACAATCTCATCTGATCCGGGAACTCAGCTTTTTCCACGTTTTCTAGTAAAATAACAGAGTGTGGTTTCCTTGATAACTCACTGGTTATGTAATCTACCACTGTTTTGCCTCTGAATTTGTCATCAGGAGAACAATGCTCTGCCCCAAATTCTACACAGATGCTATTGACCTGACCACCAAAGAAGACTTCCGAAAGAGCCATCGCTACTTTCTTCTTCCCTACTTTATCAGGTCCAAGAAGAGCCAGCCAAATTCCGTTTGCTTGGTTTCTTCTCGTTGAGTCGGTTTTGCATCCACAGATGATTTGGCTTATGGCATTCACAGCTTCGTTCTGCCATGCAACTTTACGAGAGAGTGATTCTCTGAGAGACTTGAAATCTTTCTGATATGTATGATGCTCTAAAGAAGAGTTTAGAGTCATCAGTAGCGGTTTCTCCCTTGCTGCTTTTGATTCCTGGCTTTTTGATGCATAGATTACTCCCAACCCTAAATCTGTAGTAACACAGCTCAAAGGCGAACTCACTGTGCGGTTAGTCACCAATGTCGTTGGATCGTCCATATGTTTTGGCTTTGAGATTGGAGGATTCAGCGGTTTAGGCGTCTCCAAAAAGTTTGAAGGGGTTCTGCTGGGCATAATGGGACCATTTGGCTCCGTTGGGTTTCGCACGCTCTTCTCGGTCTGAACTGGGAACTGTGGACTCACAGACTGAAAACCGAGTTTAGGAAAGGCCGTAGTTTGATGGATACTTTGGCATATATTGTCCCACTTCTTCTGCAGAGCTGCGGTTTGCGAGGCTGATGTATTAGCGTCATCTAAAGCCTGCACTGAATCAGAACCGAAATCTCTCAAGATATTACATCTAACACCATTAGAAGTGACTGCAAATGAGGAAGAAGTTGATAAAAAGTAAAACGCACCTTAGTGCTGCCCGTTGTTCCCTTTTCTAACTCGGTCTCTGCTGCCCGTAGCCATGAGGGCAACTTCTCGGAACATTGGTCAGCCAGAGAGAGACTTGAACCAGCCTTGATAACAGCGGCTACTTCTTGCAAATACTTCTCGTTGCAGAGGTGACATCTAGAGATCGTCTGATTAACTGTGCTACTCAACGGTACTCTGAAGTCTGATGTTGATGAGAAGAACCCTCCAAACGGAACAAAAGATCCCATCAAGCTGTAACCACCACATTCATCCAATTAGGAACTTGATCAGTTGCAAAGACAGAACATTAATAACTACTTTCAGAAAAATGGGAAGCATAAAGCTGAGAAGGAAGTGCGATCATGATAGTGGTATGTTAAAATATTTGAGTTTATGTTTTCGACGTTGACGCAAACAATAAACTATTCCCACAAGTATAGTGATGATGTTTCAAGCCAAATTTAAGAGGTATAAATGTATTCAGTTCAACAGTCTAATAATGTAAAATGGAAATAGCAAAAGGCATACCTTGATTTGGGATAAACCCCTTGACTCGAGGGTTTAGAGGCTGTGATTGGAAGAACATGAAGGTCCCAATCCTTCTCAATATTAGGAAACCGATCAATAAGCTTCGTGTAAGTCTCGTTGCTCGACACACATCCGAGGAACCAAAGTTTTTCACTTTGATCTTTCAGCAAACCCGAGAGCATCAACACCAAATTCTCAAGAGCATTACCTTCACTAGTGAAGACCTTAAACTCTCCCAGATTAAGCACCATCCCCGATTTCGAGCCATTACTTTGCTCAACGATTCTTCCTAAATCATCAATTTTCCCACGAATCTCCTCGTCAGTTCTTGATCCATCAGCTAATATTTCACTAATCTCCTTCTCTACACTAATCACGCTTAATCCGCTAATCTCCATTGGAAGAAACCCTAACTTCCCACTATTGATCGAATCGACGAACGTTTTGAGAGCTTCGTTAGCACAATTACCAACAAGGAGAGGGTTCTTCTTATCTTTCCGGCCTAATACTTCTCCGATCCTCCGAGAATTCTCATCGAAACCACCGCTCCCAGTAAACGGGAGCTGACGATTCGGATCGGAGTTGGGAAGATTACAGAGGAAGAGAGGAGGACAGCGACCTCGTGAGAAGCGAGAAGAGAACTGCGTTACCGGAGGGTGAAGCACATCAAGCTTGATATCGGAGCTCCGAAACCCGGCTTCACCAAAGACCCGGTTCACAATCGGATCGTCGAGGATCGAGAGTATGAAATACTTCAACTCAACTTTCAAAACCGTCGTCTGACATCCGCCGCCGTTACTGCCGTGGATCTGCTGGAGGTGATAAGACTCCGGATGCCGTCTCTGATTCGCCTGAGAGCGTTTGATCGCCGCCATGAGCGAATTCGAAACCGGAGGATCGTCTTCCGTCGCCGGGGACTTCGACGAGGGGAGCCTATCGAGAGAAACGCCGACGCAGAGCTCCAGAGCTCGGAACTGGAGACTAGAGGAGTAAGGAGTGTTTCTGGCGGCGCGTGAGACGCAGACTTCCCGGAGAATAGACGAAGGCATAGCTAAAAGAGCAGAAACAGCGTGAAGCGACGTCGTCTGAGCGTGGCTTCTACGACGAGCCACGGCAACGGCATCGTCTAAAGCACGAGCAGCTTCCTCCGTCAAGCATTCTCTCGCCGTAATAACCGGCGTCGGCATCGCCGGAAATTAAAAGTCAAAATCAAAAGTGTAGAAAATCAAAAAAATTCACCCTTTCTTCCAATCAAACCAACCCAACTCAACTTTAACTCTTCCCACCAACAAAAATATCAGAAACTTAAAAGCAAAAAAAAAAAAAAAAAAAAAAA
>NC_025687.1:2969325-3020896 GCF_000633955.1 Camelina sativa
AAAAAAAAAAAAAAAAAAAAAAAACAAGAAAAATTCAGAAAAAAAAAAAAATGGAAAAAAAAACAAGGCGTGAAAATTCTGGAAATGATTTTTATCAGAAAAGTTTAATCAAAAACTTTGTCATTAGTCTCTTTAGCTAAAAAGTTATATATATTTAATTTGGTTTGGTTCAAATGATATCTAAAAATCTTTACGCTTGGATATTGTACAGACTAAATGCAGGAGTCGTTGTTTTGGTGGTATCTTAGCTCGTAGGACCCCCTCCAATATATTATTGTCTGATTTTTTTTAATTTTTTTGTATTGTTTTAACTTTTTATTCTTTCACTCGTTTTTCTTAATAATACGATGGTGAAACGAATATTATGTGGTGCTCGTAGAATCTCTCTCTCTCTCAGCCTTTTTCCCCTCCACTTCACTACATTTCTGATTCTCTCTTCAATTATTCTGAAACTTTTAATTTTTTTTGTTTCATAGATTTTTTGTTTAGCATGTTGAAAGAGTTGTTTATTTAACCATTAAATTCGAGATTACAAAACCTTTCTTCAATAATGTTAAGTTTTACCGACATGAGAAAATAGTGGTGCCATTTGTTTCCTTCTTCTTTTGTTTCTCTCCAATCAAATTGATTCACTGCTTTTTTCACCACTTACAAGATTCGACATTAGATCTCTTTGTTTCCCAAATTTTGTTTAAAAAATAATATTTCCTATATCTCTTAAAAGATTGATGTTTAGAAACTTTTACATATTTTAAGAAAATAATGATTTTTGAGTTTAAATATATTTTTTCTTTAACTAACGAGATATTATTTAATTTTAAACCAATAACAATTCAAAATTTTAAATATTTTTAATTATTATTTTTTGAAGTTTACAAAACATCAATTTTTGTGAAACAAAAAAATATCTCAAAATATCAATTTTTGTGAGACAGAACGAGTATAAAGTTGAAGTCATTGTCTACAACCACGCAATACCTTTTTTTTTATTTTCTCCATCGATCGTATAATTTAAGTTGACTTTTCTTTGTTAATCCCAATTTTCTCATTGGATCATAAAACCAAATATTGTTATTTTACACTTTATGAACCAGATAAAATATTTTATCCAAAAAAAAAGAAAAGATAGAGAAGATACGTATGGAAACAAAAAGTAGAGAGATGTGGACTCCTTTCATGTTAATTGGCATGACACCATATAAGATAGAAACCTAAAATTACTATTTCTTCTATTTCATAAAAATTGATGTTTTGAGATATTTTTTTGTCTCATAAATATTAATGTTTTGTAAATTTTAAGAAGTAATAATTGAAAATATTTAAATTTTTAAATTATTATTGGTTTAAAATTAAATAATATCTCTTTAATCAAAGAAAAAAATATATTTAAACTCAGTAATCATTATTTTCTTAAAATATGTCTAAACATTAATCTTTCACAAAGATTGTGAAAGAGAAGAGTAAAAGATTAGATGAATGTCATAAGAAAAAAAAAAAGGAAAAGCATTAGTGATTAGAGTCCCAAACACCACCTTTTAATACTACTACTTTTTTTTTTTTTGCGTCATTGTCATTTGTCATTTATCATCCAATAAAAAGATTTATTTATTTATCTATTATTTCACATTACTTTGACAAATGTCACACATCTTTTATTCCCGATCGCAGAGGCATCTTTTGAAAATTTAACAATTCTTTAAAGTTGGCTCCATGGTTGCTGCCCCAAGTCTTGATTGACGGTGACACATTAGTTCAATTCAAATAGTTGAGGAGATCGATCATAGATGCGGCATCTTAAATGATCGATCAAACCCTAAGACCGTTGTTATAGTTAAGAGAGACAATAGAATGCATATATTAGTAGTCGCATAAAATTAATTAATCCCATATTATTCCAGTTGATCCCCTGTATCGAGTACACAGTAAAATCTATTAATGCCAAAGGTGAAGCTAATGACATCTGTGACTCGCGTGGCAATCAACGGTCGCTATTCGATCTGGGGTACTTCGCGGTTCCCTTTTAAACAGTGCGGCACTTTATAAGTGGATGACGTTGTTTATAACATCCATTAGGTTTAGGACACGTGTTCAGAAACATTATTGCGAAGCACCATGGAGAGAGAGCGTAGTAAGGTAGACGGGACATCAAACTCTCGCAAACACCACGGCACCAATCCTCGACTCACCCTTTCTCAGTTCTCATCAAGCAAAAGGTCTTTGAATTGACTTCTCCACCTTTCTTTCTTTTGTTTTTCTTTGGTTTTATAATGGAAAAACAAAATTGTCACAAACGTTAACTACTTTCATATAATAATTAGTCGAATCAAAACCTTTTTCTAAACGTAATCCTTTTTCTAATATATGTAATTTATTGTTTATCTAATTCGTGTGGTTCACTGGCACCTGTTGGTCATTAGCTTAATCACATGCATCTTTGATGTGACTTTTGTGTCATATCATAGCTTTTTGAGTGATTGTGTTTTTTTTTTGTTTGTGTTCTTATACTTCTTCTGATTCACTTTATTTATATATCTATAAAAACATAATTTTAAATCATATGCCTAAATCAAATATCAACGTATGATCCGGTTCATTAGTTTTGTTTGACTGTTTTAACTTTTTTTTTGTGTGGAATGGTAAGTTTTTGGTTTGGTTGTCGTTAATAATAACACTTGCAAATTCTACTGTTACATTTGCTTTGTTTGTTTGTTGTGAGTAAAAAAATCTGTCATACTAGTACATAACCAAATTAAAGATGAATTGATGATTAGTTACGAATATTCATTTTTATTACCAAGTTTTAAGAGTCTAAAATATGTGGTGGAGACACGGTTCCGTCATTATGTTTTACGTTAAATAAATAAATAATTGAGATAGCGATATCCACTTTAATTTCTTTTGTAACATGATTATAAATGNCAGTGGCTACAATAGATCAGGCGGCGGCTCGAGATACTCCTCTGGTGGTTCTATGAACAGAGACGAGAACTTCGATCCTTCATCTGATGGCGTTGATGGGAAATTGAAAGAAGCTGCACTGTTATACAATGTGGACGAAGCCGATGGCTTGAAGGAGTACTCGTTTAGGCCCGATTTCAACTATAGAGGCGCTAATAACTTCCCTAGGGTATGGTTTCTTTGCAACTCTTGCTTAATTGATACTTGATTTCAAATGTGTTACTGAATCAATTTTATAGCAATCGTATCAAATTTGTTTTGTTGTCTAGTGCTGCATTTGTACTGTAAATTGGCAATCGAGTCTCAAGAGTATGATAGTTCTATTCTATTTTACAGTGGGTTTACTGAGGTGGTACGAGTCTAAATGTTTCCTTAATCGTTTCTTGTTTGCTTGTTGATCTTGAGACTTACACTAAGCATATGTTCTTTTGTTTTATGGCAGATGCAAAAGCAGTTGCAAAATCCTAGACAGAATAATAACAAGTCTGAGGTTACTACTGCGGAAGTTCTGAAGAATGCTGATTTCAGGGTGAGTGTAATTGTTTCACAAGTAGTGTAGCAGCACGTGTTTTGTGATTTTTAGGGGTTTTGCTGGGATGGGTAAATGAAAGATAGTTTCTGTTATTCCTTTGTGTGCTCACTCCTATGAAATGTGTTTTGTTGGACAGAACGTTAAGTTTCTGGCAAATTTCATCACCGAAGCTGGGATCATCATTAAGAGGAAGCAGGTCAAATTGGATGTTTCTTGATTTAGTCTAGCTTGGTTTATACGATACGTAAGGACGTTTTGCTAGTTCACATGATGAAATCCTCTTTATGTTGANGTGCCTAACGATGAAGCAAACCAAACTTTATTGCAATTATTTCCCAATACTGTGTACTGTGTAGTACATTATTGTCGACTTTGCCGAGAGCAACATGGGCAAGTTACAAATGGCAACTGACCTCTGTTGTGCTTTTTTGGTAGCCTTGGCCTTACATCAGACCATTATTTGTTTTTTTAAAGCACCCTAACCAAAAAAGCAACCAATGGGCCTTAGACAATAAAATTAAAAAACCAAGAGGCCTTACATCAGCCCATTATTTGTTTTACTGCAACTGTACTCTCTCTTCCGTCATCTTCGTGTCAGTGACTCTCCTCCTCCTCTGTCCTCAGCCAAAACCTCAGATCGGAAAAATTCGAAAAACCCTAAGTTTGGGAAAATGAGACTCGCCCGTTTCGCTATTCGTTCCGTTAACGATGTAACTCTCCTTCGACCATTTCGTCCCACCGTGTCTAGAAGCCTCTCGACCAACGCTAACGAAGGTAAGCACCATTTCTACGTTTTTTTTTTTTTTCCGTCACATTCTCAGATTGTAATCAGAAATAACCACGGAATCGAATCAAATCGAACTTGAGCAGATCCAAGACATAATCGATCTTCTTTTGACTCGCCGGACAATTTCGAATCGATGTTTGGTGATAACACTGGCAACGATGAGAAAAGCAGTGGTTTCTTCCAGCATCTCGGTAAGGCGGAGAGAGATAAGCGCGATTTCAGTGGCTACAATAGATCAGGCGGCGGCTCGAGATACTCCTCTGGTGGTTCTATGAACAGAGACGAGAACTTCGATCCTTCATCTGATGGCGTTGATGGGAAATTGAAAGAAGCTGCACTGTTATACAATGTGGACGAAGCCGATGGCTTGAAGGAGTACTCGTTTAGGCCCGATTTCAACTATAGAGGCGCTAATAACTTCCCTAGGGTATGGTTTCTTTGCAACTCTTGCTTAATTGATACTTGATTTCAAATGTGTTACTGAATCAATTTTATAGCAATCGTATCAAATTTGTTTTGTTGTCTAGTGCTGCATTTGTACTGTAAATTGGCAATCGAGTCTCAAGAGTATGATAGTTCTATTCTATTTTACAGTGGGTTTACTGAGGTGGTACGAGTCTAAATGTTTCCTTAATCGTTTCTTGTTTGCTTGTTGATCTTGAGACTTACACTAAGCATATGTTCTTTTGTTTTATGGCAGATGCAAAAGCAGTTGCAAAATCCTAGACAGAATAATAACAAGTCTGAGGTTACTACTGCGGAAGTTCTGAAGAATGCTGATTTCAGGGTGAGTGTAATTGTTTCACAAGTAGTGTAGCAGCACGTGTTTTGTGATTTTTAGGGGTTTTGCTGGGATGGGTAAATGAAAGATAGTTTCTGTTATTCCTTTGTGTGCTCACTCCTATGAAATGTGTTTTGTTGGACAGAACGTTAAGTTTCTGGCAAATTTCATCACCGAAGCTGGGATCATCATTAAGAGGAAGCAGGTCAAATTGGATGTTTCTTGATTTAGTCTAGCTTGGTTTATACGATACGTAAGGACGTTTTGCTAGTTCACATGATGAAATCCTCTTTATGTTGATATCTTTCACAGACTGGCATTAGCGCAAAGGCACAAAGGAAGATTGCTAGAGAGATCAAAACAGCCCGTGCGTTTGGGCTGATGCCTTTCACCACAATGGGTACCAAGGCATTTCAGTTTGGGAAAACCATGGAGAACAGAGACCAAGATTTCGAGTATGAAGCGCCTTATGATGATGATGATGAGTTTGATGAGGGAAATGCTTGAATCCCAAGGATTGTGTTTTGGGTCAGTTTTCATTTCCGTGGTTTTGGTCAATATATGGAATAAATCCGTTGTTACCATGTTGAGAATACGTGATTGGCTGCATGCTGATTTCAGGGCGAGTGTAATAGCTACTCTTCAGTTTTCACATTGTTCTCCTCCCCATACTAAAGGATTAGGATTTGTATCTTATGCCTCTAGTTTGTTACTTTTGAAGATTTGAGTCAGACTGATTGTTTATCCGTGTGTCCAATTCAAGCATCACACCGTGTAACTGTAAGATTGCGGTTTCTTTATTCTATAAATCAAGTCGTAATCAATTATCATCTCGTTCTACAGCTGATAAACACACACTTATGTCAAAAGAAAGAAAGGATACACCCAAAAATTTATGTTCCAGAAAAGACAACTCATCTGGAACCCCTCTCTGTTCTGGTCATCTCCATGTATCTAACATTTTCAATTGTTTTCTTCTTCTGTTGGATCAACCTCTCAAGCCTATTCCTATCTGCATCTGGAAGTTTACATGGTTGATCCAGAGAAGGTGCTACGACTCTGGATCTTTCGAGTAGTTCCCTCTCTTTTTGTTCTGCAAAGCAAAGCAATGATCCTGCACAGACTTCATTAGCGGAAGCCGGCTTCTCTGGTTTGAATTTCTGAAGTTTTGAGTACTCGCTGATGAGATGAAACATGTAGTCGTAAATCCGATTCATGCTAATGCTTTCCATATATTCTTGTCCTCTTTTTCCTATTTTTTCAGCCTGTAAAAAGGAAACACCTTAGGAACTTGAATGCGTATCTGCTAATATTGATATTTCGACGAAAATTGTGGAATATATTATTACATCAGAGGGGTTGGCATTGCCCCAATCAACAGCATATTTGATGGACCGACACAGATCAGTGGGAGAGACAGGCCAGTAGTTTTCCTTGGGAAGGAGGCCTCTGCTGAAGAAATCTTCATACTCAGGTGAGATTATGAGTGTCATGGAACCACATGATAGGATATACTTTAGGGAAACGGACCAAGCGTAACCCTCTGCATATATTTTGTACCTAATAGTGATACAATGAATTCCAACCATATTAGATCTTTGTCATATACAAATGCATAACTTGAGGGGGTTGCTCTTAGGACATACCGGTGATTGCATTGGTTGGAGAGCTTAGATTGTTCAAAACCACCTTTTGCTTCTTCTGCCCAGTCCTGTATTTTTAAAACACAATCAGCATGACTCCCATCCAGGTTAAACTATTCTATTAGGTCTGTAAGCAAAAGCGAACCTGGCGCATAATCTGTGCTCCCCATAACCTTGAATGGTTGCATTTCATGAGATCCAATCTTACAGGCGATACAACATCGGGATTGCCTTTCCAGTAAGCTCTAGGTTGCTTGCTTTCCCAGCTACGTCTTCTAGACCCTTGCTTTATATCCCCAAACTCTTCTTCCCACGGCCTGAGATTTGTCTCCGACCTTCATCACAACACTCGGAATCAGGCAAAAGCCCGAGTAGAGTAACAACTTATGGGTCTAAATAATGGAAAAGAGATTATAATATGTATACCAACCCCAGAAGGACCAATCCGGAAAAGGAATGTCCAAATGAGCTTCATTGGTGCAATATCGAAAAAGCGGAACTGGAAAGGACTGGTGCTCGGTCCGGTTGATGATGGGTTTGTCCATGCAATCAAACATCATGTCAACGTCAGGAACCATCCCAGGATACTTGTTGAGCAGTTGAAGAATCCCCCAGATGGTGAACATCATTCTGCTCTGCACACACGCGTAGTAAAGATCAACGTATAGCTTTCCCGATAGTATCAACACTCGAAACGCAGCGTTTGCTTTAGCCCTCTTCACGTGCTCTTTAGTCACCCCAGTCTTTGCCCATGGCTCTAAGTCCCGGTGAATCCACCTGGCTTTTCACCAAATCAATGATAATCAACCAAAAGCTTTGATTCTTATTCTGCTTAGCAATGAAATTGGTTCAGTTTCAGACTCTAACCTGAAGAAGTCTGGGCATTGCGGTTGATGGGCTGGACGACCCGACCCGGAATCCGGCAGGAGACTCTTTGGTTGAACGACGGCGTTGTACGGACATGAGAAGTAGGAGCATTGGAGGATTCGGTAAGCCTGTGAATGTTTGGTAGCTTCGTTGAAAGATTTGCGTGGAAAAATGTGCCACGGTGTCGGTTCCAAGTTATGTCCGGCTAGAGTTTTCGTCTGAGCTACAAAGTCATCAACCTGTTCGACAAAATTACCCAGTGAGAAGAAGACAAATAACAATCCTTTAAAAGTAAATAAAAAGCAGTCACGTGTGGTTTGTTCTTACGATCACAGAGAAGCAATAAATAAAAGCTAGTAATATTTATGATTGGATCCATCAATCACGGAGAAAACAATTACTAACATAAATTTTACAGTATCAATGTATGATTCTGTCAGATCCAAAATAGGTAAATGAGGAAAGTAAATTGCAGAGTTTTTAATATCAAATTACTGAATGGAAAAAGAGACCTTGTAGAGAAGAAGAGCGGTGAAAGAGAAGAAGGAGAGAGCAAGAACACATAGAAGGAGATATGAAGGTGTACGATGAGAGCTTTTGTGAGGAAGACGAAGACGGAGACGAAGACCCATTTTTTTTTTTCTCTTCTCTTCTTTTTCTTTGTTTTCTTCTTCCTTCTGCACAACTTTTTTTCTTCTACTTTTCTTCCATTTTTTTAGTTTTTTTTTTGTGTGTGATTTTAATGGCCTCTCGAAGAAAAATAAATATTCTCCGGATTTAGTGGGATAATATATACAGTGCGCCGCTCGACGCGGAGGTTCACTTTTCTCTTTTCAAATTACAATCAAGTTTGTTTCTATTTTAATTTTACCAATTTATTTTTCTTTGTTTTTCTTTTTAATCTTTGACATAATTACAAAAAAAAAAAGTAGAAGAAAAGGATCTACTATTTATTTTTATTTATTTTAACAGAAGAATCTATTATTATTCAGAGATTCTTATGCATTTTGCCATTTCTTCACTCAAATCTTATGAATGTGTCATTTTCACTTAAATTTTATAGATTTGCCATTTTTTTTTTTTGTTAAAATACATATTGCATATCAAATACTGAATCCTAAAAAAAAATGGAGCCAATAAAACCCAAACATAATGTATTAAATTGAGTTTTAAAATCTTCAAAATGACAAATCTAAAAAATTTAAGGTGAAATGGCAAAAACTATAAATGCCATTAAAAATTAACTCTCATTATTTATCGGTAATATTTATTAACTAAAAGTTCACCCACATGGCCTTGTCCCTCATTTATCAAGTTTGGCGAGATTAGGAAAGAGTAGACTTTTGTAATTGGTGAAAAAGTGAAAGCAGAGGGAGCTCGTGGTATGTAAAAGAAACACAATTACATGATGCTATGCTATGTAATGGGATTATATTTGGTGTTTGGTATGTATGTGATTTAGCTCTGTAAAGACATGTCTCATGTAATGTTGGAACACAAATTACATGATGGAAGTTAACTTTATGGTGTCTTGTCTTCTTACCCATCAAACTATCAAAGTGTCTTTAATTTGGCCATTACGTCTTCCTTGTATATAAAAAGTTAACACATGTGTTCGATGCAAAACATAACAAGCCAAAAGAGATCCATCCTTCTTCGTTTCATGTACTTTTTTTTTTTCTCTTTATTTCTTCGTTTTTATATTGTGCTTAAACTAAAAAATGGCAGCTCTTAGCTTGGAGTTGGTTAAGAAGATCCACGGATGCACCGACGCAGTAGTGGAATCCGCATGCCTTTACCTGATGTTTACTGATGATTACATCGTTTGGAACACAATGATTATGAACGAGATTTGAGTATTAAGGGATTAAGACAGATATCTAATATATTTATATAAGTTTCTTGTTTATATTTCTATTTATCTTAGCTTAGAAGCATAGTTTTTGTCTCTGAATATAATTATTACATTTACATTTGTAATATATCTTGGTTTCGAAAACCTAGGTCTAATGGTTCTTTTATCTATTTTTGCATAAGGATACATATTAGTATCACAAGAAGCCTCCATTCATTCCAATTTCCAAACATATGGAGATGGAGGCCATATTCTTTGATCCATTACATGCTAAGTATATACTTTTTTCACACCATATATGCATCTAAGTAAAGTGATTTCATGAGAAGGCCACATACATTTACATATGATCCATTTCACTAATTACAGATTTCAGTAGCTTCCAATATAGTTGTTGGTCCGTTCACTGGGACTGGTCCTGGTCGTTAGAGACGGCCTCATAGTGACTATAGTGTTTTCGTCTGCTCCTGCTTCCAGTGCAGCCATCCCTGCTTCCAGAAACTTCTCAACAGCGTCCTCTGCGTACTTGTTGCCTTCACTTACAGTCATGTTCTTCCCAATGTCTGGATATGAGTTTAGAAGATGGTCTCCAACTAGTTGGGAAGCGAGTTGGATCAGCTCCACCTGGAATTCTGAGAGCTTTGAGTCTTCCCTCGCTCCCTGTGGCCTCAGCAATTGTGTCACTTCCGGTAGTTTCTCTGTTGGATTGTCATCAAGGTCAAAAATTGATGAAACCGATCTGATGTATAAGTATTTTTCCAATATTCTTGTTTCGGATTCAGAAGCAAGTTCTTATTTCTTTGACACGACCTAACACACTAATATACCTACTAAATTCATCACTCATAGTTCTCACCTGTATCAACAACACACAAGGCGTATCTTTCAACTAGTATCATACTCAATCAACATACAAGGTGTATCTTTCAACCTTATTTTGGTTATTACTTAATGTGAGGCTTCAGAGAAACAAAAACTAAGATCAGGTATAATGGACTGAGAAATATAGGTAGAGAATGAAACAGACCTGGACAATCTTGGCGAGGAGAATCTCGGATACGGAAGTACTTCTCAAATGTACCAGCCCATGCATCTCTCTTAGTGAGGAAGTGCGACTTTAGGTTGAAGAGTTTCTTGACAGTTGCGGGTATAGAAGAATGCTCATACTGTGAATTTGGTGTTGGACCATCAGGTTCATGTATCACTGCAATGAAAAGGAATCCGAAACTAGTCTTAACAAAATCACAAAGACTAGTCCAGGGAGCTAAGAAATGTATATAAAGCTTTGCATTCCCTCAAGCTCAATATAAACATATAATCATCAAAGCAGAACCTCAAAATTGTAAGAGCAATGGTTTAATCAACAATGGTACGAGTTTAACAGATCACATACCAGTGCCCTTCTCGATCCAGGGAGAAATGAGAAAGGTAGGGACCCGAACGCCCAAACGATCAAACCCGAAGTAAAACGGGTCAGGTCCAATGATACCATCAGGGTTAGGCACACCTTTAACAGGCGTGGGAACATGGTCATAAAACCCACCGTGCTCGTCATAAGTAATAAGCAAAGCCATCTCTTCCCACTGTGGACTGCTCCGTAACGTCTCATAGACTTCCTTAACAAACCGTTGACCCAACGCCACATCATGCGACGGGTGATCATCGTTAGCCGGAAAAAGATCGACATCGAAGTACCTCTGCTCCACAACGGAATAGTTAGGAAGCTTCCCTAGCTTGGCATGGAGCTTGAATTTAAGCGCGTAGCTATGAAACTTCACCAGATGCTTAATCCTACGAAGGGATTTGAAGAAGAAGGTAGCAGGGATGTTTTGGTAATAGATCCCAAAACTGAGTCCGTTCTCGTCTAACGAATCAAAGATGGTTTTTTGAGGAAACCCTTTAACGAGATCTTTCTTGACGTTGCTTGAGCAGCCATGAGAAGTAGCTGAGTGAACGTAGAACCGATTCGGCTGTGTCGAGGTAGGTACAGAAGCGAACCATCGATCGAACACACCGAACTCGTTAGCCAACTCGGAGTAAACAGGTAAGACCTCGGGTTTGAATCCGCTCATGACGTTTTTAGCCATCCCGGGCTCCATACTCTCCGATTGCTGTGCGAACCCGTTCATAGTCGGGTCGCCCGATGTATCGTTAGACCCGAAAATCTGTTCTCGGATCGCTTGGAAGGAATGACCCGGATCCATGTCAACGAAGACGGCGTCGTTGGAGACGAAGATCTTCTCGGAGTTTGGATCGGAGACGTTGAGTGGGTTTGATTCTTGACCGGTTAATCCGTCGATATCGGGTCGGGTCGATTTGAGCCAGCCGAGGATGTGATCGAAGGAGCGATTCTCCATGACTACAACGACTATGGTCTTGATTGGTCCTCTGATCTTGTGGGGTTTATTGAATTCGAGAGATTGAGACGAAATTAGTAAGTAGCAGAAGAGAATAACAGTGGCGGATACTCGTCGGGAAGCCATATTTCCGGTGATCCAGACCCGGAAAAAGGGGCGATGCACTGTCGAAGATTCGGCGGAGTAGAATTGCTAGCTAGGGTTTACGAGAGAGGAGAAAAAAGGCATATAGAGTACTTGAAGATTAACAATGGAGATATAGAGACACCGCAGAAAGATTTAAGAGCAATGAGAAGCCGAGAGAAGTACCCTTTTGATTTAAACTTTCCTATTCAAACAAAAAAAATATATCATAAAAGTAGGTTTGACTTTGGTTCTAGATAATCCCATAAGTCAAAGACGCAAATTGATGTTATATCAACTTAGATTTTTTTGTTTTGTTTTGTTTTTTTTTGGTAGAAAGAATTTTTGTGTTTTGTTTAAACTTTAAAGCGATTAAACGATATAATTGCAGTAAATATTTGCAAACGTTGATAAATAACTATATATCGTAATTATGTTTAGTTTATTCCTTGAGTGTTGACATGATTTTGCCTGTTTAAAGACATCATGTTTATTTGAATATGTGCCTAAATAAAAAGTATATATTTTTTGCAGTATTATTGTTGCTAACCTTTGACTTCTTACTAATCTACCAATTGCTCTCTTTTTTTTAAAAAATGGTTAGAAAGCGAAGAATTTATCTGAATGCGTAGAACACAAAGTAATAGGTGCAAGTTTGCAACTACTAACAAACACATTGGACTCTATTGCGCATGGCATCATACACATATCTGAGTAGAGTGTTCTATAGTCTATAGAACAGAGTAAACTAAGATAGCAAATACTAACTAAACTGCTCCACTTTTGTATGCTCAACAAGGATTTCTTGGTCCAAAACAGTATATTAAGAAAACACTTTATTTTTGAGCCAAAAAGTTTGACAGTAAAAACTTAAATATTAATATATCTCTTGTTTGTTTATACCTTTATCAAGTGTCTTTCATTTTCTTCAACAGACAAATCATTAAAAGAAAAAAGTATAGAGATGAAGACATGCAGAACTAATATTCATCTCACTACCGGAGACAGGTCACCTTCTCTCGACCATCGAATTTGGAAAACGTCTGCTCACTCTTGACCATCGAATCTCCATGATTACTATCCTCTCCATGTCTCTTTATGATTACAATCCTCTCCATGAATCTATATGATTACAATCCTCTCCATGAATCTCCCATACGCTCCTCACGTTCGATTGCATGAAGCCAAGGGTATTTTAATCAATTCGTTTATAGAGGTCGAGCCTTACGCTGCTGAACATTTTTCTCGAGGGCGAGATTACCCTCACGTGTATCCTGTTGGACCGGTTCTTAACTTAACAGGCCGTACAAATATGGGTCTTGCTTCGGCCCAATACGAAGAGATAATGAGTTGGCTTGATGAGCAACCGGACTCGTCGGTTTTGTTCTTGTGTTTTGGGAACATGGGAGTCTTCCCTGCACCTCAGATCACAGAGATTGTTCACGCGCTTCAGCTCGTCGAGGTTAGGTTCATCTGGGCGATCCGTACGATACGAACATGGCAGGAGATGGCGACCCTCGTGAGCTGATTCCAGAAGGATTCGTTGATCGAACAATGGGCCGTGGAATTGTATGTAGTTGGGCTCCACAAGTTGATATCTTGGCTCATAAGGCAACAAGTGGATTTGTGTCTCACTGTGGGTGGGATTCTGTACAAGAAAGTCTATGGTACGGTGTACTAATTGCCACGTGGCCGATGTATGCGGAGAATCAGCTGAACGCGTTCGAGATTGTGAAGGAGCTGGGCTTAGCCGTGGAGATAAGGCTTGATTACGTGGCGGATGATGGAATTTAGAGAAATTTATTTTGACAAGGACTGTTTTACAATTACACACAACTGATGTATCACAGTCACAGACTCGCACGACACAATTGGAAAGAGTGGACACTGGACACACACACAAACAACTAACCAATAACAACACTTCCTCGTTTGTTGTGTGCTTTCTCTCACTCACTTTCTCTTTTGAACCAAACAACTCTCTCAACCCGAAGAAGAAGAAAAAGAGAGAGAGAGATGGTGAAGAAGAAAACAGAGCTGATCTTCATTCCAGTTCCATCCACAGGTNCAGGTCACCTTCTCTCGACCATCGAATTTGGAAAACGTCTGCTCACTCTTGACCATCGAATCTCCATGATTACTATCCTCTCCATGTCTCTTTATGATTACAATCCTCTCCATGAATCTATATGATTACAATCCTCTCCATGAATCTCCCATACGCTCCTCACGTTCGATTGCATGAAGCCAAGGGTATTTTAATCAATTCGTTTATAGAGGTCGAGCCTTACGCTGCTGAACATTTTTCTCGAGGGCGAGATTACCCTCACGTGTATCCTGTTGGACCGGTTCTTAACTTAACAGGCCGTACAAATATGGGTCTTGCTTCGGCCCAATACGAAGAGATAATGAGTTGGCTTGATGAGCAACCGGACTCGTCGGTTTTGTTCTTGTGTTTTGGGAACATGGGAGTCTTCCCTGCACCTCAGATCACAGAGATTGTTCACGCGCTTCAGCTCGTCGAGGTTAGGTTCATCTGGGCGATCCGTACGATACGAACATGGCAGGAGATGGCGACCCTCGTGAGCTGATTCCAGAAGGATTCGTTGATCGAACAATGGGCCGTGGAATTGTATGTAGTTGGGCTCCACAAGTTGATATCTTGGCTCATAAGGCAACAAGTGGATTTGTGTCTCACTGTGGGTGGGATTCTGTACAAGAAAGTCTATGGTACGGTGTACTAATTGCCACGTGGCCGATGTATGCGGAGAATCAGCTGAACGCGTTCGAGATTGTGAAGGAGCTGGGCTTAGCCGTGGAGATAAGGCTTGATTACGTGGCGGATGATGGAATTTAGAGAAATTTATTTTGACAAGGACTGTTTTACAATTACACACAACTGATGTATCACAGTCACAGACTCGCACGACACAATTGGAAAGAGTGGACACTGGACACACACACAAACAACTAACCAATAACAACACTTCCTCGTTTGTTGTGTGCTTTCTCTCACTCACTTTCTCTTTTGAACCAAACAACTCTCTCAACCCGAAGAAGAAGAAAAAGAGAGAGAGAGATGGTGAAGAAGAAAACAGAGCTGATCTTCATTCCAGTTCCATCCACAGGTCACCTTCTCGTCCATATTGAATTCGCCAAGCGTCTCATCAATCTCGACCATCGGATCGACACCATCACCATCCTCAACTTGTCTTCACCATCTACTCCTCACGCCTCCGTCTTCGCCAAATCTCTCATCGCTTCACAGCCCAAAATCCGCCTCCACGATCTCCCCTATCCCAACGATCCTCCTCCATTCGATCTCTACCAAAGAGCTCCCGAAGCTTACATCGTAAATCTCATCAAGAAAACTACCCCTCTCATTAAAGACGCAGTCTCTAGCATCATCCGTCAAGGCTCAGATTCGGTTCGTGTCGCCGGTTTGATCCTAGATTTATTCTGCAACTCGTTGATTAACGATGTTGGCAACGAGCTTAATCTCCCTTCTTACATATACCTCACTTGTAACGCTAGATACCTTGGGATGATGAAGTATCTTCCAGATCGGCATCTGAAAATCGCATCTGAGTTCGATTTGAGCTCCGGCGATGAGGAACTGACGGTTCCCGGATTCGTTAACGCTGTTCCCGCGAAATTCATGCCGCCTGGTTTGTTCAATCGAGACGCTTACGAGGCTTACGTCGACCTAGCGCCGAGATTCGCCGATGCGAAGGGTATTTTGGTAAATTCATTCGCCGAGCTGGAGCCTCACCCGTTTGAGTACTTCTCTCACCTGGAGAAGTTCCCTCCGGTTTACCCGGTCGGACCGATTCTAAGCTTGAAGGATCGAGCGAGTCCAAACGAGGAAGCGGCAGATCGGGATCGGATAGTGAGATGGCTTGATGATCAGCCAGAGTCATCGGTCGTGTTCCTATGCTTTGGGAGCAAGGGAAGCGTTGATGAGCCTCAGGTGAAGGAGATTGCTCGAGCGCTCGGACTCGTCGGATGCAGATTTCTATGGTCTATTCGAACAAGCGGCGCCGTGGAGAGTGACGATGTGTTGCCGGAGGGGTTCATGGGCCGAGTAGCGGGCCAGGGTTTGGTATGTGGTTGGGCCCCTCAAGTGGAAGTGTTGGCCCATAAAGCAATAGGTGGATTCGTGTCTCACTGTGGTTGGAACTCCACGCTTGAGAGCTTGTGGTTCGGCGTTCCTGTGGCCACGTGGCCAATGTACGCTGAGCAACAGCTTAACGCCTTCACGTTGGTGAAGGAGCTCGGGCTGGCGGTGGATTTACGGATGGATTACGTGTCGGGTCGTGGGGATTTGGTTACTTGTGATGAGATTGCGAGAGCCGTTCGATCTTTGATGGACGGTGGGGATGAGAAGAGGAAGAAGGTGAAGGAGATGGCTGTTGCGGCGAGGAAGGCGTTGATGGACGGAGGATCGTCGACTTTGGCGACTGCTCGATTCATTGGAGAATTGTTGGACGAGGATTTGTGCTAATGCAAGGGTGTGGTGAGTAACACACGCTCTGTTATTTTTTATCTCTAGAATGAACTCGGAGAACATAAATCAACTGTACACGTTTATTTTCAACTTTTTCAAATGTAAAATAAAATATTGTGCCCCATTAGGAAAAAACTATGACAATCTTTTATGGTACTTTTAACTTTAATCGAATATTCAAGTTGACACGGACATAGACAACGTCTTACTCGTCAAGTACAAATGCTTAATAGTTTTGGGTGTGCTTCGATTTGAATTTTTTGGTTTAAGGAATTTAGTAACTGAAATTACACCTTTATTGTTGGTTTCAAATTCTTGCCGTCTTGGCAATTACAATATCCAATTGTATAAAAAGTATTTGAACAAATAATAGGAAACTAACCAAGCAAGAAAATTAAACACAATCAATGGGGCAAAAAATAATAAAACTTTTTTGTGTTGGTGAAATAAGTTTTTTTTTTCTTTTTGGTGATAGAATGTTGGATTATGATTTATCATAAACAATTTTTTGTTTTTAAGTCTGAGGTTTCTGTTTCGAATCAATTTGTTTGGTACAATTTCAGGTCGGTTTGGATTGATTAATCAAATTGGAGGACCCTTTACTTGATTTAACATAACATTTTATTAAAGATCTCAATGGACCATGTCGCAACGACGACGTTTACAAAAGATGGAAATAACTAAGCATCACCGCTGATCAACTCGTCAAGGAATCGTTTAACGGCGACAAACGAAGATCCACCGTCCATCAAAGCCTTCCTCGCCGACTCCGACATCTCCTTCACTTTTTTCCTCAGCGTATCCTCACCGTCCATCAGAGATCGTATGGCTCCCGCGATCTCCTCAGCTTTCACTATCTCTCCGTACGCAGAGACGTAATCCAAACGCAGCTCCACGGCTAACCCTAGCTCCTTCACCATAGTGAACGCGTTTAGCTGTTGCTCCGCTTTCATCGGCCACGTGGCGGTCGGAACTCCGAACCACAAGCTCTCGAGCAGCGAGTTCCAACCGCAGTGTGACACAAACCCTCCGATGGCCTTGTGAGCCAACACTTCCACCTGTGGTGCCCAATCGCACACTAATCCTTTACTCTCCGTCCGATCTAAAAACCCCTCCGGCAACAGATCGTACGGACTCGCTTTCTCCGTCGGATTAGTGCGGACTGACCAGAGAAACCTATGGCCGGCGAGCTCTATGGCTCGAGCTATCTCCTCAATCTGCGGTTTGCCGTGGATTCCTAAGCTCCCGAAGCAGATGTACACAACTGACGACTCCGGCTGGTCCACGAGCCATCTCATGACCCGGTCCCGGTCCGACGAGTCCAGATTTGGAGATGGGCGATCCTCTAAACTAAGAACCGGTCCGACCGGATAAACCGGAGGATAATTCTCAGGACGACGACCAAAGTAATCAAAAGCGTTTTTCTCAAGACCAGAGAAGGAGTTTACCAAAATACCCTTGGCTCCAGGGAACTTCTCAGCCATTTCGACCCACGCCTCGTAGGACTCTCTCACGAACATGCCCGGAGGCAAAACCTTCGTCGGCACGGGGCAGACGTAACCAGGAATTGGATGTTCTTCGTCGCCGGAGCTTAATTCAAGCTTGGAAGAGATTATGCGATGCCTCTCAGGGAGGTACTTCATCATACACATAAAACCAGCGTTAGACGTTTGAAAATTGTAACAAGGAAGGTTAAACTTGTTTGCCACTTCGATCAAGGGGACACAGAAGAAGTCGATAACCAGACCGACGACCCGAACCGAACCGGATTCCTTGCGTGATGAGACCAGAGTGGAGAGAGCGTCTTTGACATACGGAACTGTTTTCTTGGTGAACTCTAGAATATAAGCCTCGGAAGCTTTATAGAAGAGCTCCAACGGTGGAGGGTTTTGGATATCAGGCAAGGCAACAAGACGGATTCGAGGCTGTGAAGCAACGAGAGATTTGGCAAAGAGGTGGGCTTGAGGAGCGAGAGGTATTGCCCAGTGGATGATGGAGATGGTGTGAATGCGATCATCTCGTTTGATGAGAGACTTGGCGAATTCAATGGAGACCAGAAGATGACCAGGGGATGGATATGCAACGAAGATGATCTCTGCTTCTGCTTTCATCTTTTTTCTAATCTCTTCTATATCTCTCTACCTCAGTGTTTATTGATTCTATTCTTTATGGGCTCTACTAGAAGCAAATATATACTTAATAAACAAGGTACCAATGGTTGATAGCTATAATACGCATGGACCGATTCACGTTTGAGCACCCGTTCCATAATTATGCATTTTGGCCTTATTAATTTATTATATATACACTCACGGGTTGACGCTACACCTTTTACAAGGCTATACTCAGGACTTTAGCGACATGTGTTGAGAGTTTCTCTGTGCAAAATGACTGGTTTAAATTTCCGAGGAGAGGGTTGTAGACTAAAAATAGATGAATGTACAAATCGGACCCTAGGTGAGAATCACAACAATGACGTTACAGAAAGATAAAGAAGACTACAAGAACAGTTTAATGAAGACTACGATATAACCAAAGAGATAAGTCCACTTTTACCGGGAAAAGAACTAATCCCACTACATACCAACTCCGTTTCAGAGTCTCCTCAGAGCTCACACACCCTCCCAGACGATAACAATGAGTAGTATTCTATGGAGAGACCGTACGTTTGCTTAAGAACTAATGGTGTATAACCCACTTCACTTCACTATCCAACAAAGCACCCAAAATTGTCAAAAAAAAAATTAGCCACATCACATAATTGGTCAAATTAAATCCATTAATGACATTAGGTATGCTGAGACGTCTTCGTCCATGATTCAGTGGATCATTCTCTTAAACGGTTACAAAATGAAGAAATGGCTACATGCCTACATTACATAAACTGCTTTTTAATTACTTTCGACTTTTTCCAGATTACGTGTAGATAAAAAAAATTCTACTACAAGACATTGTTTTGAACCTTTTTTATTCAAACCATAGTGTTGTAAGGTTGTAACTTCGTCATCCTATGGTTTTAACTATTGTGAATAGAAATTGGTTATATAGTATAGCACTCTACACTAAAATTACAACCATGTTCTATTCCCCCAAATAAAATTTAATATCTAAACCCCTAATACAAAACTGTTGTCAAAACAAAAAAGGAAAAAAGAAACCCTAATAGTAATCTTATCCTACCCATCATGGTTTTACAACTTGATTCCCCATTGCTCGTCCAAGATGTTTATCTTTATACGAATGAAGTATTTCTCACATCAGACAGTTGCGGAAAAATCGTATTCCCTGTTGATTTTATATACAAAAAAATTGGCGCTTAGACTCTAGTAGTTTTATTATTCGTTATAAGGACTAGCAAAATATAAAGCTGTTTACCTGTAGAGCATACGTGATGTCTGATTCGTCTATCCTCAGGCTAACTCTCTTTACCTTATCTCCGCGAGCTTGGCCTAATTTTAAAATCCCCTGAAACAACAATGCCAACATTACTCTAGAGGAAGTCTTTAAAATTGTTTTTCTTTCTTCTTGCTTTGTCTGAACAAATCAGTTCATAACTGAGCTATAAGATAGGCTTTTCTTTCTCATACACTATTTAAGACGGCGAGTGTAGTTAGTTACCTGATCGTTTAGCACTGTACACATGTTAGAGAACTCTGTAATTCCAGCTGGAGAAATCATCCAAGATTTACAGATTTCTAGGTATAACTTATTGAGCTGCATTGATAAGTTGTGGAAAGGAAGATGAGTAATTCAGAACAATGTTTTGTTTGTACTCATGAAGTTCGTTTGTTGGTAGAAGATTTACCTCTCCAACGGTTGAATCCTTTTTGCTCCCCCGGAAAGCCTTTGCAGCAGAACATACTATGATCTGTGAATTGTCAAGAGAAACATGTGATGAGTCCACTTAGACTCTTTAGATCCACTCTTGCTTATCTATAGAAGTTTTATGACATTGTTTTATATGCAAAGAACTCTAGGTGGATGTGACTTACTTGTTGATGTTGAGGAAGAGACTGAATAGTTTCAACTACAGGAGATTTGAACGTCTTTGATAATGCAGTAGCCATATGGTCAATCCTTACCTATAAGATTGAGGACAATAAGACCAAGATTTATAAAGATATTAATATCAGATTCCTACGGTTTCATATTACATCATCAGTTTATAATACAAAAATATCCAAATACTAACCACTGGATCATCTGAAGTTGGACCATGTAACTCTTGTCCAGTTGATCCATTTATTTCTATTTCTAAGATTTCTAGAGCACTCCTGAAAATCAAAATCAAAGACAAAGGTAAGATTTTGGATAACCTTTTAGAAGTCAAGAAACTGAGTATGCCCTTTAGAGTGTACACATTTACGTAATATGAATCCACGGCACTATCCCACTCATGTTTCCCAAAATAAGGACATAATCTGAGACAAAAATTGCAGAGCTAAACTCACCTGCAGACACATAGAGCTTTTCTCATGTCACCTGATGCTGCAGCAACTTTCTGGCACAATACAAACAAAATGATGGTTAGAGAAAAGCAATGTTGACTCATGAGACTGAGAGAAAATATAATACTAGGAAGGATATAAATTCTTACTCTAGCACAGAGCTCCAAGGCTTTAGATTGAAATGCAACATATGGAAAAACCTATTAGAACAGAGGTTGAATAAAGTGAGACACATAGACACAATATAGAATATCCTTCGTATACAGATTATTCTGTCTCAAACAAGACATCTTAGCATGCAACCAGGTAGAATGAATTACCATAAGCCTTTCCTGTAGTATCCTAAGGATTTGATCTTTAGAATAAGCACGGAAAGTGATAACCATCGGTTTGCCTGCACAAAAATAATAATAGAAACAGCAGTTGATTAAAATATTCAACACTTATGTTTCCAAAGTTGAGACTTTCTGTGCACACGGAAGGTTGCATAATTACAAGGTAAAAAAATCCTCACAATTAAGAGACTTCAATTTTGGAAGGAAACGATCTGCAAGGTCTATTGCATTTGCTACACCTGGAGATCAAAAACGAGAGAGTGATTCAGAATTGCATATAACCAGAGGAAGTGAATAAAAATATGAATTGCATCATAGCTAAGCCCACTAAAAGACAGTACCTATAAGTATACACCTCGAAAATGGCAAAGTTGTAAGCATAAAAAGATCATGCAAGACTCCTCGGTCTTTTGTGATCAAGTAATCCATCTCATCTGCAATTATTAACCTGGAAAAGAGAATAAACTAAGGATAACACTGCTTCTTTCTTTACTTCAGAAATCTTTGATGTATAATCAAAGCACAAGAAAAGGGAAAAACAATTAAACAAGCGTACATCATTCTAGAGCTGGACGATTCTTGCTTTTGAGAAAACAGAAACTGAAGATGCTGTAGAGGTGAAGAATAGCTATTAGCTTTATTACCAGGCTCGTTTTCACCAAGTATCTATCAACAAAATAAAGCCTATAAGCATCAATATTGAACTGAAATCAAGAACTCAATGGTCTATATAGTTATTATACCTTGCTGAAAATATCTGTTGTTTTTGTCAAAGATGTACAATTCACAGCCAATGTATCCACTTGTGGCAAACCTTCCTGATAAAAATTCACCAATGTTCAATCTTTCTGACGATGACAAACAAGATAACGTTAAAACTAAGAAAATAATCATACCTGCTGTGACCAATCACTAACTTGTTGTACTACTTTCTCCATAGACAGAGATTTTCCAGTTCCAGGACAACCGCATATATACAAACTCCCAGCCTTACGCTGATCGATGCAACCTTTCACAAAGTCCAAAATCCGTCTCTGTTCATCATCACGGCAAACAATTGTTGACGGTGCTTTAGAGACGTGCAGTGCCTCCTTCACAGCTCTCATCTTCTGCTCCTCATCTATAAATTGACATACAATAATCTCATATGAGTAACATTTACGAACTAATTCGACTATAGAAGAAGAAACGAAAACGGATCATGTTATTATCTACCTCTAAGATTCCAGTTAGATAAGTTCTCAACTCCCAAATTGACTGGATTTGCCAAATTTTCATCAGCGTCTTCCTGCAAAATTACGAATCAGAAAAATGATCTGGTGATGAAATCGAACACATGTATATCATCACAACAGTTTACCTTCTTCTCTGGGATTCTGGAATTGGAAACAGAACTTGGACGATGAGATTTCGATTTCTTCTGCGTGGTGATCGACATATTCTCAGACGGGAGATTCACCGCCGCTGAATTAGATCTCAGCTTTCTCTTCCGAGGAATCGCGGATTCACCCGTTACGGCGGCGACTATGGGCTTGTAAGAAGACAAACTCGGCCCGGCGATGGTAGGCATTGTTAGTTGGGTCACTCAAGAAAAATTCAAAACGAGATTAGCAGAAGAATATAGATCCAATTGCACTGGCGAATTTGGTCGATGCTACTTGTTCGAGAGAGCGACAGCAAGTATAGAGATAATTTTGAGAGTAGCGGGAAAATGTGAATGGCGGCGACATTTTCACCTCCCGCCTATGTTTTGAACCGCCACTTTCGCGGCTTTTTTTATTGGGCCGCTTTGTGGTAGAGCATTTTGAATATCGTAAAACCGAGACCATTAGTCGTCCCCTCAAAATAAGTTGTGAAATAATATTTTAATAACATAATATTATTTAATCTAAATTTTATTTGTTTTTTAAAAATCAACCAATCAAATTTTGGCATTTAGCAAAAATTAGATCTGAGAGTATCTTTAACAAGTCTCGGCAGGAGAAGTTGGGATGAAGAACCAGGAGAAGTTGTCCGGGAGATCTGGTATTACGTGTTAAAGAGCATCTTTTTGTTTATTACGTAATAAACAAAGTAATAAACAAAAGAATGCATTGACGGAGATGCTTTTTAATACGTAATAACACGTAATATAATCCGACATACAAGAGGATAGCGGGGATAAAGAACCAGGAGAAGTTGGAGACAGCAGCAGAAGCAACGGCGGTGGAAAGAAGTTTGGAGGCGTCGTCGAGAAAGCTGTTGAGAGAAACTTCGCTGGAACAAAGACAATCAACGTCCCGATCACCCACTGGATGTCGTATAACACCTAAATTTACCTGAAAATAGAAATAAATAAATAATATTACGTGGAACCGTGGAAGATACCGACCAAACAAACAAACAAACTCTAAAATTTATATATTTTTCAACCATAAATTATCACTTAGGACTTTGCATTAGTTTCATAGTTACAAATACCTTGAACTAAGAGTAAAATTAATAGTAAATCAATGGAAAGGTATAACAAAATATGCATATTCAAGAGAATTTATTTTATAATCTTGTACAAGATGTGGTCAATTGGTCATATACAAGTATTGATTGATAACATCTGAATTTCGAGAGTAATTGAATGGGAATATCTTTCTTTGTTTCAGCACTCTTTGTAGAAGCTTACTAAAGTCTGAAGCGCTCTTCGGGACGTTACCTGCAAATTAAATGGGCCAAACTTTTTTTTTTGTCAAACAGGCCCAACTTTTTATTATTCACATTTAGCTAAAATAAATCTAAATTTTTTATAACTAACTAATATTCAAAATCTATACAAACCTAGCTTTTCGAACCTTTTTGTGAATTGGAGAAATCGATCATAAACCTAAACCCACAAGCAAAATTAGCACCACTCAAAATCCGCTAGTGGACAGCATAAATGTCCTAATCTTTCGTTTTTGGACTCATCTAATATAAGCTATATTATTGGTTGTGTCCAGGTTCATCTCACTGATGGTTATGAACCTAATTAAAGGGTAAACTAACTTAGTTCATATGTCAGTAATTAACCTACGTATACATCACGATGATAACTTCTTCTATTTTTGTATTTAAAGCCAAGATAAGACATATCTTTTCCCTCGTGCGCTCTGAGAACAAACAACTCAACTATGCTCCGTTAACCCTAAACACAGCCTTGTTGCTCCTAACCAAAATTTATCCTCCATTACCGCTAATGATACTTTATTTGGCAACTGAGTTGTCTTCCTCTTAATCACCATGTTCCAGCCACAATGTTTTCAATGGTTTAATGGGAGTCGGAATTAAGATCCAAATCCTAAAAAATAAATGCTTCAAAATATTGTTATTAAAGTTTATTTGATATTAATTTGATAAATAAAGATATCGGACAAAGACTTAAAGTGGTCTAAGATTTTTTTTTTTTTTGGTGTACCTTCTTTATTAGTCAACTTTTATTTGGGAATAAATTTTTTCCATTTTTTTTTTTAAAAAGAAAAAAATTCCATTCAAGTCCGCTGATATTATAAGTTTCGCATCCTGCTTTGAATAAGTCCGCTCGCTTTGGACCATTGAAAGTATGCTAAGTCTCAACTACAACAAAGTTATTTTTGCTTCAGAGGACAAAGATTTCGTTGAAGCTATATTTAAACCAAAAGCATGGCCATTTCTTAAATTTTAGTCCCATATGCTGGAAGAAAGTTTGGAAATTTTTTTGGATTGGAACCTGGTGTTGGAAGACAGAAACTCAAATCTTGGAGCTCACCTTATAGCTAAAAACGTCAGAAAAGAGTATCAGCGTCAATCGTATGTAGCAACCGGATATCCTTTTTGGTTACAAGATCTCTTTTAAGAGGATATGGCTAGTTTATAGTTTAAATCTTCAGTCAGTTTTTTGCTGGGATGATTGTTGTTGATCCGTCTTTATCTTTGGTCTCCAACAGGTCAATCAATATATAAACTATTTAGTGAAAAAAAAAAAAAAGTCCGCTGATATTATATCACAATATGCACCAAAAATAGAATATCATAAAATGTCAAATAAATAGAGAATTTAGGTTGAAAGAAGATAAGAGTGATGAGAGTAGCCTTTGCCGTGTCGCTGCTTCAGCCAGTCTCTCTCTCTCTCTATCTCTCTCTCAGCATTTTAAGATAATTTGGCCATAACATCCTATCAAGAGCCACTACGTAAACTTATTTCCTTTGTTCACTATACAGATTTATAACGCACGTTACACGTACGTTATTTTAAGTTCGTATGGTGTAAATCTTTTACATATTTCTTATTGGTTGATTTCTTTCGAAGAGTTTCAAGTTCATACGCATCAATTAATTGGAAGAATCGATTTAAACTAAATATGAGACCTGAAAAAAACATTATCGAAAAGAACAAAATATAGATATGTTGATCAAATGATTAGTGATTCCATATCAAGTTTAAGTATATGTTGTGAATCTGTGATGACTGATGATGACTGATGAGGCGAATTTCTAAAACCTGATGAATGATAGCCTAGGTTACGTGTTAAGTTGTCCGTCAATGCTCTTTAAATGTTTACAAACGGTAGCTACGAGGAAAACAAAACAGAGCTACACTAACATAGCTCTGCAAAATATCAAAGTACATATATATAAATATGTTGAAGACAAAAACAAAAGGACTAATTATAGTAGACGAAGAAAACAAATATGCTACACTTAACTAGCATTTGTGCCGACATCGTATTATGTAAAGTGCAATCGATGAACAACTGTTAAGATCACATGGTTCATTTTATCATTTTCTATTTGTTTTATTTACCTTCTCAATATTTTAGACATTTTTAGCCTTTAAATCTTGCAGTTGTCTCTCATAACTCCATTTTTGATTGTCGAATTGCCCATCAGCTATAAATTTCGTTCTATGAATTGTTTATAGGATATGTACCCATCTTTTCTAAAATTGTTATCTTTTTCAAAAAAATATGAAAACCTTAGCTTATACCTTTTTCTGAGAACAACCTTTGCTTATTATACTATTAGTTTTACTTTTATCTATTACAATAAAATCATGGGTCTAATTGAGATTGTGAATATCCTAATAAGATTAAGTAGGGTCCGCGACTTCAGGCCACCCGGTCCAGAGACGACTAGCCGACTAGGAGAAGTTTGGTCGGCTGATTGGGAAAGTTTACGTATAGTTTACATGATAGCAATTAGTTCTTATATTATCTTTTCCGTCGGCAGCACAAAAAGGCTTCTATATAGGGCTATTTTCTAATTCATATACGAAAAACAGTCAACTAATGTTTTACAAACGGTCTATATATAATTATAGGGACTATACATGCATATGCCATTTGACGTAACAAACTAACAATAGAAACTGAAAACTAAACAATACATAGTAGAAGTTATCAATGATATATGAAAACATCAAAATAAGTTATGTGGACAAATTAAGTTATTAATTCACTCAATTGTCTCTCTACTTTAAAAAATACCAGTATCATTAAACTACAAAAAAAAAAGACATAAATTTGCACGTGCGTAAAACTCAAAGGTTAAAACACTACTCTCACTATAACATATACAATGATACTCAAACCAGCAGAAACTTCACACGTGGTGGCTGTGAGAATCTAATGCAAAGCAAAACTAAACATGGGACTATATATATTACACCGTACATGCATTATTAAAGAATACTAGTATTAAAAAAGAAGAAGCATATATATACTGATACTGGTATTTAATAACCTAATGGAATTATTATTATACTATCAAAAAAGTTCTTGATACGATAGAAGGACATTGATATGACAAGGACATAAGCCTATTGAATACGCAGTGGAAACTGAATCTAACAAAAGAACAATAAAAAAAAATATCAGTCGTTAATACGATATCAGCAATAGGAATAGTGGACGACGTAAATACCGTCACCATGCACCATCACTCTCTTTAGACGTTGCTTTCTCCAACGACGTCAACTTCTGTCAACTTGGTGCCTACGTACCGGTAACTTCTCATTCCTTCTCCACCGTCGCTTCCTTACCCTCTCCAATTCAATTGATACGTTCCAACATCAAGTATTTTGTTTGAATTGAACGAATATATTATCAAAGACTTTAACTTATTTGTCGCTTCTTCTTAATAAATTTGATATACTTTTTACATGCATGCAGATATATACGATATTATATACTTTGCAAGAATAGAAGATCTTTCTTCGATGTGTTTTTATGCCATGTAAATATACTCCACTGTTATGGAACAGTGCTGACAACGGAAGTTTGGTCAATAGCATATGCAACATGGGAATTGGAAAAATAAGACATTAGTTTTGAACGTGAATATATTGTTTTACTCATCTTCGATTGAGAAACTTATGAAAACATATTATTGCCATAATGCCATTTTACAAAGAAACCATATGCATGTGTTTGTGAGTTTGGACGTTTGAATCTCTCTCGGTCAGTGCATTTCATGTAATGGTCTGAGTTTTCAAAGGTGTATCCTACGTTACTAATAATAATGTTGGGCTTTTTTTTTTTTTTTTTTCTGAGAGTTTTGTTAAACACGGATTATTGTGAAAATCGAGTTTAAACGTACTGTAATTTATTTTATAAACCCTTTTAATAATAAGTAGATAAGGCCCGCCTAATAAAGCGGGTAAAATTTTAAAAAATTATTAAGAATAATTAAATAGTAATAGATATGTTTTTAGAATTTATCTTATAACATTTATGAACTTCTCATATTTCATTTTAATACTCTCTCAGTTCTATTATATAAGAGTTTGAAGGTTTTTTGCATTACTTTATAATATTTTCTCAAATTTCTATGTACAATTTTTATTAATATAACAATTTATGACTATTTGAACTATACAATATATTTTTCGGGAAGACGATCTATTTTCCCATAAAAAGTATCACATCATTATTTTATTTAGTTGGTTCAGTAAATAGTGAACCGAGCAAAACCGATGTTTGTGGGTAATTAGGTGAAAACTATGTTTCAAAAGAGATATAGATCTTGAACTATAGAGTCTGAGAAATATAGATTGAGAAATATTTTCTCGGAGATATATAGGACGTAGTAATAGATTGAACTCTATCTGGCTTGATATGATATTCTCTTGGAGAAATATATCGTTTTCCGTATATTTTCTTATTGGTTAAAGTTTTATAAATGACATAATATTTATTGTTTATTAATGTTTGTGTTTTTATCCAAAAACTTTTATAGGATATGGAGTACCATTTAAATATCTATAACATCGTAATAAACCATATTTTAAGTTTAATTATACATTTCATCTTAATCCATAGAACTAAATAATTTATATCAAACACAATTAATAAATCATATCAAGTCTATATCTTAGTAAAAATTGAAAATATAAATAAAAATTAACAAAATATAATTAGCAATAAAACTGAATCAACATATTTAAGATATATTTGTTAAGTTGTTATCTCATAAGTACTAATTTTAACTCATTTCAGAATCAATTTTAAATAAGTGAAAGTTATAATATAAAAACATATAGAAAGATATATAGACATTACCATCAAATTAGTGAAGATTCATTCCTATAAATTATAATATATTTCGTATTATCTTATGTTTTAACATATGCATTAGAAATATACATGTGTTCAAATTATAAAATCAAACATAAAAAATATGAATAATATTCTTGAATCAATTTTTTAAAAATGATACATATTAATACTTGAATTTTTTTTAATCTAAAATAAATTTCATCGTTAGTCACTCAGTTTAGTAATCACATTTAACTATCTATTTCATCGTAAAACCATAATTCACTTCTTCATGTATTAGAGTTAAAATTTTAATAAAAAAAAAACTAAGATGAGCATCATATGAGATAATATGTATATTGGTTAGTATTTTAAATTTAACAATAAACAATCAGTAAAAAAATCAGTTAACATCCACAAAAAAATTTGGAAATTCAAAAATACCCTAAATATTATTCTACTATATGTCATAATTTCATAAATAATACTTTTGTCAGTTTTCATCAATTAACCAAAAATTCATTCCTACAAACTCAGTTTTTCTATTTTTCTTTCATGTTTCTCATATTACTAAATACATTAAAATCTTTAAAATAAAATATGTAAAACTATACTAATACACATCATGTATTGAAATTTTTTTTAAAGTTCATTACTCTTTCAAAGTTTTGTGTGCTTACTTACAATAAAAATTTATATTACAACGATAAATACAATTTATATTCGACTAAAATTATGTGAAATAACTTATGTTATTAATTTTTAACTTTGTTATTCATTATTTATTGATTAATATACTTGTTTAACTAATTTCGTTTTGGTTAACACATGTCAAATTTTATTGAGAACACACGTATAATATAATTAGAAAGTATATTGATTTTGTTAGTTTTCCTTTTTGATTTAGAAAATATTTTTTTTATAATATAAACATGTAAAATTCTGTAAATAAAATTAGACTTGTGTCATGATTTAATTAATATATTTGACACGTGTCACTATCTTGCTAATGAGTAATTTTGATATTTTTTAAAATATAAACATATAAAATTTTGTAAATAGAATTAGACATGTGTCGACATCTAATCAATATATTTGACACATGTCACAATCTTGTTAATTAGTAATTTTGTCATCAAAGTTTATATAATAAGAAAATATATATTTTTTTTATAATAGAAACATGTAAAATTCTGTAAATAAAATTAAACACGTCACATGATCTAATCAATATATTTGACACGTGTCACTATCTTGTTAATGAGTAATTTTGATATTTTGAAAAATATAAACATATAAAATTTTGAAAATAAAATTAAACATGTATCGACATCTAATCAATATATTTGACACTTGTCACGATCTTGTTAATTAGCACGTGTTACTATCTTGCTAATGAATAATTTTGATATTTTTAAAAATATAAACATATAAAATTTTGAAAATAGAATTAGACAATGGATCAACATCTAATCAATATATTTAATACGTGTCACGATCTTATTAATTAATAATTTTCTCATCAAAATTTATATAATAAAACAATAAAAAAATTAAAAGTCAGTTCGCAGATGACATGGACACGAGGACCCCACTTTCTTTTCGCCTACCCTTTTAATTGCCAGACTGTTTATATATTAAAGATTAAAAATAAGTTCACGTCAATTACACGTGTACCTTTTACATGCCGTCTAATGTAAATTTACTTTCCATTTGTTTTCCAAAATTTGTCAGATCAAGTTGGCACATTTATAACCGTTGGATCTATCCCGTTTTTTTCTCACTTATTTTCTGTGAATGCTGCCATGTCACACTCATTTCTTTCACTTGTTACCGGTTTCTCCGGTCTTTTTTCTGTTGACTATTCTCTAGCTTTCCTTCACCTGTGATACTTTTTTTTTTTTCAAATTAAAATTTATTTTCCATTTCTCACTTAGTTTTTTTTGTTTTTTTTTTTGTTATTCAGTCTTCCTTTGAGATAAATCTTGATCGCGTTTGTATAAAGGCAGCTCAATGCCTCGTGCTCCATCCACTCTAAAACGTTTTATCCCGAGAAACTTTTTGTTCGTTTCTTCTTCTTCCATCCGAGAAAAATCTCGGACAAAAAAAAATTCCTCTGCTCATTCATTTTGTATAGAGTGAGTCTATTCAGCTTCTCCCCCTCTATTTAGTTTTCTTCTTGTAGTTATATGATATCAAAGTTTCATTGCTTGATTCAGTTTTTTCTCCGATCCGTTTTTTTATGGGGTTTATAAATTATAATGATTCATTCCCGTGACTTTGCATGTTTCTTTAACAACTTATCATTATTTCCCCTTACGTTTTCGTAACAACTGATCTTGAAATCCTCTGTTTTTGACTCACTGGATTCATCTTTTTAAAATTATGCAGGGAAATAGCATTCTAAAGACGAAACTAGTCTCCAGCTTTTGATTTTTTGCTCTGTTTCTGTCTTTTGTATTTTTTTCGTTTTGGCTGAAGAAGAAACTCAGGAGTCCATATTTATATACAAAATGGGAGTGAAAGTAGCAACAACCTCAACCTTTCATCAATGGGTAGCTCATCCCATTGTTCATCATTCCTCTTCCCTTTCTCAAACCCTAGCTTCCTCCTCCTCCTCTGCCGTTTCAAGACGACGCAGCATCGCAAACGACGGACGCTCTCTCTCCTGTCGTTCCGTGATGCATCCTTCTTCTTCTTCTTCTTCTTCTCCTCTCTTCTTCGGCACTCCTTCAACGACTAATAAAACTCAGTTGATCCGCAGAGGTTTTAGCGCAAACGTCGATCCGTTTTCTGAGGAGGAGTTTTCGAAGAAGATGCAAGAGCTTGCTCTTAAATTCCAAGTCTCTAACGAGGAGGATGACAACAACGAATCACATAATAGTTCGAGCATTGACATCCTAGGGAGCCATGATCATTTCAGATCATCAGATTCAATGGAACAACCATGGCCAGAGATGGTGCAAATGTCAAGCATCGAGAGGAAAGCAAACAGCGTTGAGCTTCCTCTTTCGCTTAGGATCATTAAGAGAAAGCTACAGATGGAAGAAGGACTTATCAAACAAGTCGGCGACTCAGCTTGTTGCTCTGTCAAGAAAGCTTTCTCTTCCATGGTGTTTATGATTAGAGAGCTTCAGAGCTTCACGTTACACATGAGAGAGCTTCTTCTCTTTGAGGATTTACAAGGGATCCTCCAACGTGTGAGAAAAGAGATGCAAGCATCTTTCGTTTGGTTGTTTCAACAAGTCTTCTCTGCTACTCCTACTCTGATGGTCTCTGTTATGATCCTTCTCGCCAATTTCACGGTTTATTCTATTGAGAGCAACTCTGCTTTAGCCGCATCGGTTAGTCCTCCGATGACCACCGTCTCTTTTAGCTTCGAGACGACGGAGGTTGGTGAGATTCAGGAGACAAACCAGCACAAGTTTGATTCTTCCATGGTGAAAACATTCTCTGTTTCTTCCCCCTACGGGAAAACATCTTTTGTCGGTGGCGGCGGTGGGAACAACATACCACCGCCGGTACAAAGCGGAACAGAGGGGGATGGATCTGATCAATTCAAGGAGTCTCAGTTTTCATCTTCATCTCTCGGTGCAACGAGTGCGGATTCGGATGTATCTGTGTCAGGGCAAGAAGAGATTAAACTGTGGAATTCGATCTTGGAGGAAACGGAGAAAATGGAAACGTTGGATCACGAGACGATGAAAGGGATGGTTTCTCCCGTGGAGGCTCGATTAGAAGCAGAGGAGTCCATGGATTCCTTCAAGACGGAGCTTCTTTACCAAACAGGGTTGTCTCAAGAGCCTGAAAACGTGCTACTTCTTGCTAATTACGCACAGTTTCTCTACTTAATCATCCATGACTACGACAGGTAATTAAAACATATGACCATTATATGGTAATTTACTAATCATGTTGTTTAATGTATATTTATCTTTGATTTTGTTCTTTAATTAGACTAGGGTTAGAGAGTTTAGATTTGGTTTGGTGTTAGGTTTGGAGTCTTGCATCCAAATCTTGGGTTTGATTAGCTGCAAGTTGAGACTAACAGTCAATGAATGATAGATTAGTAGATATTATATTGGGAGATAGGGAGCCATAGATATTTTAAGCTAAGAAAATGGTCATAATCAAGAACCAATAGGATAGGCTCTTTTAAATTGAGTGAACCAGTTCTCTTTACCACTTAGAGGAAGAATACAACTAGTAAGCAAATATCTCTACATTTCCCATTTTCAGTATAAAATAGGGAATAATATAAAATGTGTCACACACTAGGGATTGATTGTTGTTTTCTTTCCCAAAGAGTTTGTCTTTTAGCTTGAGTCTTCGTTTTTTTTTTTTTTTTGGGGTAGGGTTCCAACAAATTAAAAATCTTGGTTGATACTTGATAGTGGAGTATGTGGTGGAATTTTGAAGCTTGAGTTTTAGATCACTGTTAGACTTTTTTTAGTCTGTTACATTACTCCTTTCACCAACCAATGTTGTTGTTTAGGTAAAATAACTCACTAAAATTGGGCCAACTGGTAAAATACTATTTTAACCTTGTAGATATTTTTGGTGACCAGACAATGTTTTGACATGTTAGCTATAGACTGTGACTAATTCAGTAGCGGTTCCATTTTAGACAATTTTCTCATTTGATACATCTGTCACATTCTATGACCAAAACCCAATTCACTTACGTTTTCTCACTTACCCTTTTGGCCTTGTTCAAATCCATATCTTATCCTTATACTCTAGTGAACAAAACCACAAATGTGCTGGATCTTTGTCCATATTCTTACGTGGCTTCTTTTTGGTTATCGGTTGGGTGAAAACAGAGCGGAAAAATATTTCAAGAGAGCAGCAAAAGCAGAGCCAGCAGACGCGGAGGCGCTGAACAAATATGCGACGTTTCTGTGGAGAGCAAGGAACGATATTTGGAGAGCAGAGGAAACGTACTTAGAAGCAATCTCCGCCGATCCAACCAACTCTGTCTACTCCGCCAATTATGCTCATTTCCTTTGGAACACCGGTGGTGATGAAACGTGTTTCCCTCTTGACGCTCCACCGCAACAGAACACCACATGAAAACTGAGTCACACAACAATTTGTGTAATGTACAGTGTTTTTTTTTTTTTTGCCTATACAAACTCATGTCATGTGGCATTATGGCAACTTTTTTGTTTTGTAAACAAAAAACTTTTGTTTATATAACGCGTACATATTTCGAGTTGTTGACTTTAGTTTTATCTTACTCGTCACAGACTTGGATTCTTTTCGTGAACAGAACCATGTGTCAATTAGTTTCTTTAAAAACAAAAGCTAGATCTTATCCTTTATCCAGAGAGGATGTGGGCATGTGGCAATGGTTTGTGTATAGCATTTTGCTGGATGATTTATAAACTGAAATTGTCCACTTCTATCTGTCTACAAGTTTGAACCATCTTTTTATTCTGCGTGTCATTCGTCCCCTGTACATGATTGTCGACATGCAGTGTGAAATTATAAAAAATGTCTCACAAAATTAAATTACTATACCACGGCAGTTGCGTAAATGGTTTATTAATTTAACTTTGTTAACCCTGGATTTAGAAAGTATAAATAGCATTAAAAGCAACAAAAGAGGTGGGGAGTTAGAGAAATATGCGTAGATTTTGCGAGAAACCAAAAATCCATCTCGATCCATACGTTTCTTTAGATCTCTCTACATAACACATCGGATCGTGAGGAAAAAAACACAGAAAGAGTAACGTGAACCCCCATCCCGAAAAAAGGGACACGTACGTACGTCTCTCTTTCCTTTGTTTCATCACTCAGAATCAAGTGGGCTTTGTACGTGTCTATCGTCCCCATAATAATAAGCTATTGGGATTCACGCGGATCTGCATATTCTCACGTGAACTCATTATAATACTCTTCTTGTCAACTTTTTCCTGATAGATTATGTGGAAGGCTGATGATGTTGAAGGCTGTGAAATTAATGCTGCAGTTATTTTCACGGTATAGTTAACCTTTGATTTCAATAGAGTACACGATCGACGATAGCTTTTCACGGTATAGTTAACCTTTGATTTCAATAGAGTACTTGCATCATTGCAACCAAGAAGTTGTATGCAACAGATTTTATTCATTCAAGTCTAATCTTTTTACTAGACCGAGGCACGTCAGAATAATTATAAGGCATAAACCCATTATACATATCAAGCTAGCAAAGACTATCTAATCAATCATTCAAATGATTAATCCTCTCCCGCCTATTTTATAGCTTATTTTGTCAAGGCATATTAAAATTTGCAAAAATCCAATTTTGACTTCATGTCTATATTACATATATATATATATATATGTATATTCTATCTTGTATTCAAAAAAAGAATGTATTACAAGTTGAAAAACTATCAGCTGCAGATTGAGAAACCTCTCAACTCTCAAGTTTGTTGCCTGATTTTGTGCTTATTACTCTTCAGCCTCTTGAAAAATCCCACTCTGGCTTCGGAATACGGTTTATGACATCTTAGCTCTGGCAAAGACGACTCCAGCAAATAAACCTGCAAAACCAAAGTGCATACATATACCACCATCAGATACACAAATTCATTCATCTTGCGTGGTATATGATGCGACCCTATAAGTGTGTTACTTACCAAACAGTATGCTGAACAAATTTGGGAGACTGAGAGGGACATTGAAGAGTACAAGACCAGCTAGTGATATTGGAACCTTGTTTAACGAACCCACCAGACTGCCACACAATAGGAAGAATGTCTAACATTAAACATGAAATTTTAAAAATCCAATCAGATGTTGTTTATTTGGCCAGAAAGAGAGAAATACCTGTAAGTTGTGGGTCCTGTTTGATGCAAGAACCACATCGAAGTAAAGCTAATGGCCAAACCAAGGAAGCCGCTAGCTGTTGCCACTACCCAAAACATTGCATCTTTTGTCACATCCCTACCAGAGAGTTAAAACACCATGAACATCTTACCTTTCAGAAGATATCACTTTTTTCATCTGCCCCTATTTAGTTCCTGTGAGATCATCTACTTATGTATATCTTCCCATTTGCGGTCTCAAGTGTTGTTATGAACACATATAGCATATATACAACTAGTTTAAGTCATTGTCAATGTGATTGAGATAAAGAAACAGCCAAGTCTATCACTAAATTGACAGAATAGCTACACACTGGACAAGTGTCACTCTGTTTAAATAGCTCTTACGTGCTTATTACGTATCTCCATTCGCCCAGTAAGATGATTAAGATGATGCCAAAAGGAAGTGACAAGAGATTATTCAGCAACACCATTGACACCTCATTAAGAGAGCCAGACTTTGTTGACTGCTTTGCTTTGTCCATGACTCGACGAAGAGTGAGCTGTAATAAACAATTTAAAGATCATTATGGAAAATGAGGGAGAGAGAGAGAGAGAGAGAGATGCATCAAGATCCAATTACTGGTTTCATAAGCGTGAACTCACCGAATAACTTGCAGTTAGGAAGCAGTTGGCAAGCTGCCACGAGTACCCTACTGCATCGAACGTGAGATCCGTGATACCTCCGCTGATTGCAGAAATGATCTGTATTGCAAATTCTTAGTTGGTTTCACCTTGATACTAGAGAAGGACTGCATACAGAACCTAACTGGATGCAAGATGTACATATATCTTACCATCATGAACATTGCAGCCCAAACCTTGTTGTTCTGCCTTTTTCGGAACATGTAAACCTCCCCTATTGCTGTAATAATATTCGTCGCGTTCTTCAGAATAGTCACCATAGCGACGTTTATGAACTTCAAACTGGAAAAAGGAAATGTAATGTTGCATTAGTCTCAAACACCACACATTCTTACTTTTAAAATTTTCACCAAGTACAGTAGTCCTTTCCCCTGATATTCGAAATCTTACCTGTACATACCCGAGACAAGCATGCCCACAAAGATAACATTGACAGGCATCCAAACTCTGATCAACTTCCAGTTAAATTTTTCCACAGAAACCATTCCAGAGATATCTAGCACAGCTACCACCAAACAGCTGATTAAGTTCTGAAATAAACGTATAAGGAAATCACCAAACTATATATATAGTTTTTGTTCAAATCATCACGAAGCCACAAGGAAATCAAGCTCATGGGGTCTTACTTGATATAACATCAAAGAGATTCCAGCGTTGAAATTATAGCTGGAGAGAACAATTTTGTTCAATATAATCATGCTGCAGGAAGATATGCAGTAAGCAGCTCCAGACACAAGAGGTCCTGACTGTTTCACTGATCCGTGGTCACGTCTGTTATCTCCATCAACCGGAAGATATCTTCGTCTCCATCTGAGAAACCTTTCAGCAAGAATCAAAGAAACTTTAGTTCACTAATAACCACAACAAAAACATTAGACCATAACAGTGAACCAGCTTGTATATTAGTATTACCTTTCACTTAACCATCTACGTTCGGAACTCTTTTGATCTAGAAGTTGATAGACAACGGTTTTAGCACCATTATCACTGAAGTGATTCAACTCCGATTCATCAGGCTCGTGGCAAACAACCGCTTCAAGTTCCACAGCAGTCATACCTTGTTCCTGCAGCCAAAATTATCACATTTACACACTACCGTAACTGTGAAACCGAACCATAAGAACTGAAGCTACGCATACAAAGCAATAAACAGAGAGAGAGAGAGAGAGAGAGCGAGGGAGAAGTAGAAGCTGATACCTGAAGAGGAAAGAAACGCAGAAAAGTTTTCTTTTCAACTCGCAGAATCGAATGGTACAGTTAGTAACGAAGAGAGTTTAATCAAACACTTAACAGGTCGAGATCGCTTGAAGCACGGCGCGTAAAATACCAAACGAGAGAGTAGGATCGGCGTAGTGGGGAATGATGAGATCCACCGCTAATGTGAAGAGGAGAACCGGCGACGATAAAGGGAAGGTGATGAGACCTTTTTAGGAAACACGCAAAGCGTAAGAGGCGAGGAAGAACGTGGGAGGAGGATCTGATGAGCGAGATTACCGAGGTAGATTGAGAGAGTGTGGGTAACCGTCCATTTTCAATATTCTCCATCCTTCAATTTTACTCTNTTTTTTTTTTTTTTTTTTTTTTTAATTTAGGGTTCTTGAAAGATAGAGGTCTAATTATATTTTAAAAATCAGCCGGGTAACGGTGTGTGAATTGTGATGAATATTTTTTAGGCTTGAGTTGAGGCTATGCCGGAATCCATGGCGATTTTGCTGGCGGGAAGATTGCCGGTGGCTGTGGCGAGTCGATATTTTTGTACATGGACTTGGGCTTTTAAATTTTGGGCTTTTCGACATTGGGGGATTAAACCCTGACTGATGTTAAATTTTGAGGTTTTTTATTCTTGCATTTTCTTTTGGGCGTCTAAATTCCCCACTTGCCGACAAAATTTTCAGTATAATTGATTTGATTTTGATTGATACTAATAGATTTCCATATATGAATTTCCTCTAGTGGATGGATATTATTAGCAAATGTATGTACATTATATATCAGTAAACACGCGATTAGTGGGAACTTCAACTTTTAGTAGACCACATTTCTTGTAAAACAAATCGAACACGACCTACAATTCGCAATCATTTCATATTAAATGATACTACTATGTTATAATTGGGTAAAAAGACTATATAAAGGGATTAGTCGTTTTAGGGGCTATGAAATGTTTAAGCTAATCAAATCACACACGCGCACACGACACACATCATATTAACTTAGGTCCTGTCCCGTTCATTGAAGGTGCTACTGCTAACTGTTATGCTGCTAAACCAATCAGTGGCCATCATATAATATTAGCAGCTTTACTTTCTTGGACTAAACTATTGTTAATTTACTTTTTCACAATCGATAAAATGATAAAAAGAGTCGTAGGAAAAATCCTGAAAGTAGTTCCCATAAACGATATAACAATTTTATAAGATTTATGTATTCTCTAGTCTTCTAGAATATATATATATATATATATATATATGTTCTACTAATAACATAAAACTGATGTAGTGTTGTAACATTCACTATATTATGTATTTGTAAATCGAGTAAGAGCAGAAGGAAAATGAAAACTGATGTAAAACATATAACATTTACAGACACATAGGTTTATGTAGATATTACATAAGTAACTTTCACAAATAAGCAAATAAACAACGAGCGACCAAGACAAAGGGTTTATGAATGATAAAACTTTAAGAAGTAGATTTTGATCTGGTGAAGGAGGATGATGAGTTGATGAACTGTATACAGTCTTCTATGGCCTCTGATCTATGGCTGTCGTTGTTTATTGGGATGATGATTGACGGCTGAGATCTCCCGGAAAAAGAAGAAACCTTTGACGGTGGACATCTTTTCTTCTTCCTCAGCGCCACCAGACGCAAACCTTTTGCAAATTTGCATCCAAGATGCTTCATCAATTTTGCTGCCGTGGCTTCTGTTTTCCCTGGTAATCTTAATCCGCAGCTTGTTGTGCATCCCGGACTCTTACCATAAGGTCCCTTGATAGCGTTTTGCTTGGCCGAAGCATCTTTCTGAACCGGTCTACTGTTTTGGTTGGGCCGTTTTATCACAGTAGCTGACATATCGAGAGAGAGAGTGAGAGAGGTATGTGGAAAACAATATGAGGATATGAGAGATATTTATGGGATTGATGCTGAGAACAGTTAGTTGGGCTGATAGTTCAGGCAAAGACGGGAAAAGACATGATTAATGATGTATGTATATATCTAGAACATCATTACGCTGAGGCCATGATTAAGCACTCAAGACATAAACACATAAACAAGTAACAAAAAAGTGTAGCTTCAATATTATTTTAGACCCTATATATAAAGAGACTTGTAGTTAAAGTGGAGCTATAAATTTATAAAGACTGCTAACACCCAAGAGCAAAAAGAGAAGACTAGGTTTGGTTTTCCCTTTTTTTTTTCTTTACGGTCCACAGAGAGAATAAACCCTTTGTTTAAGTGAAGAAAAAGGTTAAGCAACCATTTGGTATCATTCTTCTTTGGTGATCACTCATGTGTGCACATAACAATCTAAAAAAGGGATTCTATTTGACTCCAGGAGAGGCCGATATAAACTTACCTTTATGGATCGCAGATTCCTTTCATGAGAGAGTCTGAGGCTACAATAAAAAGGAGGAAAAAAAGAAAGAAGAAAAAAACAAGTTAATGGTGGGCACAAGAATATGAGAAAGCATATAATAAACCAGGGAGTGTCAGGACATAAATAGAAGATCACAATCTGGAGAATGTAGACTGATTTTACATGTGAAAACATTCCATCGAGATCAGCACAATAATTCCGGCATGATAAGTCAGTGATTAGATGCAAATGGCATAAGATTGACTGACATCTATAGCAGATTACAAAAATGCCAAAAGGGAAAAGAATGCAATAGCAAAATTGCTCTGTTACAAGAGCACAATAATACTTATAGCACCAACCGTATACACATCATTTTACCCGAAACTTTCAGAGAGTACATCTTTTCTGTACTGTAATGAGCTTAAATCAAGACAAGACCCGCTAATCCAACTATGTCCCCCAATGCTTTTACTTCGAGACATGGAGATCATTGGTTCCAATATTACAACTCAAAAGAGAGAAATTCCTAACATTTAGCCATTTGATTTAGGTGATGGATGTACAAAAAGAGTAGGAAAATAAAACTCACACATTGGTTTCATCAAACAGGGAATGGATCCAGAGCCTTTAACCAGCCTGCATAATTATTCTGCAGAACTGCAGGGATGATACAGGACAGAGCGTACTACCACACCTAATCTGAGAATGGTTCAAACAATAAATCAACAGAGAAGGGATTCACATTCGAGCATTAACCCTAAGAACCCAACCTGATTCAACAAGTTGTAAGAAGAGAAAGAAACTAGAGATATATTAGAAACATGTACAAAGGTACAAAAGGTGTTATAAGTCTTGTTCTCCAGACACATACAGAAACCGAATAAAGAGAAAAGGTGCAACCAATCAATTCGCAAACGAGACATACATTAAAATAGACATATATCATATCCTTCATCAAATTAATATTATCAGCCATTTCTTTCTTGGTGATCTATAAACACCAACATGGATGGTAAATCTGATGATAGTAAAGCCTTAATATAAAAGTCACACACTTATGGAAATCAACAGCTTATTCCATCCTCAACATTCACGGCGATAATCACGGCCATAGCTGTAGTTTGGCCTAGCTGCAAAGTCGCTCTCAGACCTGTCAGCAGCACCTCTCTCTTCATCCAAGTTCAATCCGCCCAACGTCTTCTGTAACTGCCTGTGATCATAAGGAGAGTAATCCACTGGCGCAGATGGCCCACTAGGCACTCCGTAGCTAGACAATCTTGAGCCCGCAGGAGGAGCCTGTGGTGGCTTGTAATCGTTAACAGGAAAGGCATCAACGGGAGCTGATGGCCCACTCGGCGGTGGAGCGTAGTTAGAATAACGAGGAGGAATAACAAAAGGAGGCTGCTTGTGATCAACCGATGAGAAAGCATCGGCTGGAGCAGATGGTCCACCACTTGGCAGGCCGTAGTTGGAGGCACGATCGTACATTGAACGTGGAGGAGGAGGCGGGAAATAGTACCCGGAATAGTAGTGATCAGTGAATTGATAAGGAGACGGTGACGGTGACTGCGAGAATTCTCTGTAGTCACGCTGAGGAGACGGAGCTTGGGGAGGAGGAGGAGGAGGAGGAGGGGTAGGGGAGTAATAATGGTTGTTTGGAGGGGCAGAATAGTAATCTAGTGGTTGTGATTGAGGACGTGGCGGAGGAGGAGGAGGAGGATGTTGCTGCGGCGGAGGGATTGGTCTATCTTTGATCGAGAGCTTCAAGCGTATCTTCCCCTGAGGTCGAGCCGATGGACGAACCAGCTCAAGAGAGTTGATCAATTCCGGAATGATCGACCCGTCCGAGTCAATCAAGCGAGCTAGAGGAAACCTAACCGATCCAACGAGGGTTTTTGCCAGATCCGAAGAATTGGAATTGGAATGAAAAACCTCGATGTTGAGGACCGATTCGTGGACAGATCGGGTGAGAGGAAGAGTGATCCGCTCGTTCCACACCGGTTTGATGGATGCGGAATCGTCGGAACGGGTTGAGAGACGCTGGTCTTGGTCTAGGTACAGAACAACGTAGGGTTTCAGGTCACCGTTACGCCAGTTGACGTTCTTCAGGTGCTTAGCCGAGACGACGGTAACAATCAGGTCAAGTGGCTCCGACGAAGCCATGATGAGTAGTACGCTGCGTTTTTGAGACGCGACGGTGATGTTCGCGGTGGTCTTAGCTAACGTGCGCACGTATCTGTATCAAAAGGTGTCAGCTATATCATCAACTCTATCGTTGTATTGTATATCACAAAGTGTTTTAAAAACCTGCTGCGTAACCAAGAAACTTTTTGACTTTTGAGGTTGACTCATTCTTACTAGAGAGAGACAGCTGGAGTTATTCCTAACACGAATAGGGATATTAGTAACTTAATATCCAAACAGAAGACTAAATTCTCACCAAGCACAAAGATAGAGGCATTTTAAAGAGTGGATAACACTTTCAGTCTTCTTCTTCGTTGGGTGGGATAGGTCAAGGTCAAGGTCAAGGTCAGGGAACAACAACAATGGCTTCCTCTGCAACAGCTCCAAATTCGCTATCTTTCTTCTCATCTTCTCTGTTTCTGTCTTCCTCTCACCAAATCCCTAAAACCTACGTTTCCGTTTCGAAACTCGGCTCCGGCAGAGTATCGAAGCCACTCTCTGTCGCTTCCCAGCTAGCGACTCTACCAATCATCTCATTCGAAGGAGAGAAAGTTGGAGAGACGTATCTCGACCTCAAAACGGCGCCGGAATATACCGCGCGTTCCGTTGTTCACCGAGCCATCGTGACGGACCTGCAGAACAAGCGGCGAGGTACTGCTTCGACGCTGACTCGCGGTGAAGTTCGCGGTGGTGGAATTAAGCCTTACTCGCAGAAGAAAACTGGTAACGCCAGGCGTGGATCTCAGAGAACTCCGTTACGTCCCGGTGGAGGTGTGGTGTTTGGGCCGAGACCTAAGGATTGGTCGATTAAAATCAACAGGAAGGAGAAGAAGCTGGCGATATCGACGGCGATTTCGAGTGCTGCTTCGGCGGAAGGCGGTGCGATTGTGGTGGAGGAATTTGGGGAGAAGTTTGAGAAGCCCAAGACGAAAGATTTCTTAGCTGCGATGAAGAGGTGGGGATTGGATCCCAAGGAGAAAGCTATGTTTTTGATGATTGATGTTGATGAGAATGTGGCCAAATCGAGTAGGAACATTGGAACGTTGAGGATGCTGACGCCGAGGACGTTGAATCTGTTTGACATTTTGAACTCTGATAAGCTTGTGCTGACCCCTGCGGCGGTTGAGTTCCTGAATGCGAGGTACGGTGTTGATGCCTTGGAAGAAGAGGATGAAGATGACACTGAAGGTTAGTGTTTTCTTTTACAAGGCTCACTTGTTCTTTGAAAGGAATTGGCTTTTTTTTTTGGGGTCAAAATTTGATGCTTTTGATGTTTTCTGCTTGATCGTTGTTGTCTGGTTTCATTGCTTGAAGTAAGTAGAAATTTGATGTGTTAATATGGAAACGTTATTGTACATTTTGTTTTTGTGTGTGTGTGTGTTATGAAGGGTCAGAGGAAGCTGAAGAATGAGTAGCTCCGTAGTTCCAGATTGCTTCAAGTTGTGGCTTATGAGATTAATCTTCAGTACATGTTCTTACTCTTCTCAATGAGGTCTTCTCTTTCCTTTTTGTTTAACAACGAGAGATAAAAATGTGCATTTTGTATTAGAGTTTTTCATAGAGAGTATTATCCTCTTCTTTGTCACACTCCAACCACCCTCTATGATCATGAGTCGAATACTATCTTAAAAAATCCTTTAGAATGGAGGCTTCTCTCATTGATTAATATGAGTTGGTTTTATTGTTCTCTCCAGCCAAAACCGAAAAAGGTGGAATATATATTTTGTTGATTGTTTGTGCATCAGTTAAGATTGAAACACAAAGACTAGTTTCATACATAAGGTTTTGAAATTGTAACGACTAGTGAAGGCCTCTTAATCTCAGTAGTCGCAATGACACAGCTTTCAGTCTTATTTAATTGTGGGCTTTATGAATATGGCTCAATGTTTTAAAGAAGGGATATGAATATATAGGATGCAAAATCTATGAACGTATAGTATAGGGTCAACTACAAAAATATGGTGGTCAAAAGAATAAGATATTTGGAAACATCAAAACTGAAAAACCAACAATAACAAAAAAAAAAAAAGACCTCCAAAATTCTAACGGTTATGGTTTCAAATGTAAGCTTGACCTCTCTCTTTATCGATCAATTTATGCTTCTTTCTATTTTTTACTTTTCTTTTTCAATCAGTTTGATTCTTAGGGGAATAAAAAAAACAAAACCGCCATAGAATGCTTTGGATTGTTTATCTCACAATGGTTCTGAGAATTTAGTGCTGTTTTAAAAAAAGAAATGGGAATTGATGCGAAAGATGTCGGAACTCTGCTCTGGAAAATTCTCATATTTTCCACGAACACCATTTATACATACGTAACGAAATACCCCTTTGTCTCTGTTGTTTCTGCTGTCATCTTCCTCCTATACGTTTTCCTTCCTCGTCTTTTCTATTTCATGCTTTACTCTTCTCCATTGATCGCCTGCTCTGCTTTTTATCTTCGGAACCATCCAAGTTTCAAGCTTTTGAATCTCAATACGGATGATGATGACTTATCTTCTAATTCCCAAAAGAGATCATCTGAGGAAGAAACAAGGAAGGCTGACTTAAAGCACCAACGTAGTGTACGACGCAACGCCAGAAGAAAAGTTGAAGAGGTTGGCAAAGATTGGGACTCTTCCCAGGCTAGCGAGGATGAGAGAGACAAAGTCATTTTAACAACTCTCTATGGCGAAATCCCAAACGCTACAAAATCTCCCAGACTGCAGAAACTCAAGAAAGACAGATCCTTTCTTGTGTCCGAAGATTTCTCCTTTGAGTCTAGCCTTGACGAAGAATGTCCTTCAGCCACCGGTGACGTCTCCGTTGTGGATCCATCCGAGAGGTTAACGAGCGGTGGCGGCGAAACCGAGATAGAGTGTTCGTCTGATGATGAAGAGGAAACTAGCCGTGAAGACAAAAAGGTTGTAGCTTGGACAGAGGATGATCAGAAGAACTTGATGGAATTGGGAAACTCTGAGATGGAACGTAACAAGAGGTTAGAGCATTTGATTACGAGAAGAAGAATGAGGAGAGTAGTCAAAGTTGCCGCTGAGGGAAGAAGCCTAATGGATATGGAAGTTCCTCCAGTCTGTGTTGGACGAAACTATTTCGGTTTGGATCAAGACAACTACATTGTTGATGGGCTTCAGATGCCTGAATCTGCACCTTCTGTGTTATTATTACCAACAAAAAACCCCTTTGATCTTCCTTACGATCCACAAGAGGAGAAGCCTAACCTCTCAGGGGATAGTTTTCAGCAAGAGTTTGCAGCCAACCCTAATGATATCTTCTTCTGCCGCCATGAAAGCTTTTGCCGCAGAGTCTTCCCATTGGAAAATCAGCTTGACTCGAAATGGGAGCCGTGGAGAAACAAATCTATTGATGGTTGGCCTAGAACACAACAAGGTACATCTCTCTCCCATCACTCTGAAAAATGTTGTGTCTATAACTGAAATGAAGGAGTAACTCTGCTCTGATTTTGCTGATAGGCCTTTGGATCTGTACGATTGTAGTTATTACCTTTATACTTCATATATTAGACATGATTCGAAGTTCTAGAGTTTTGATTTATGAGCATGTAGGTAGCAATGATGGATTGGTTGGGGAGAAGCATTCTCTAGTGAAAGGAAAAGATCTAACAAGAGCAGAAGGAAATGATATGGAATCAGAACACAGCACAGAGATCGTTATGAGTGATTCAAGCTCATTGCTTTCTCCTGGAGAAAGGGAAATGGATTCTGACGTCTCAATTCAAGCAGACTCTTCTGGAGCATCCGGGAAACGAAATGGTGATCTTCTTCGAGTTGAAAACCCTCTAGTTGGTTTAGTTCCAAGAAACACTGGTTCGCTTTCGAGTTCGTTAGCAGCCGAAAGGCAAAGATACATGGAGCATTTTGGTTACAGCTCAAGAAAAGGTCGCAAGTTATCCGTGGAATCGGATCTCCAAGTTGAGTTTTCTGAAATCGGATCACCTCCCACTACAGTTGATGGGAATAATTCTTCTGATGAGGAGAAGTCACTCTTTGTTTACGAATCAGACACCGGGAAGGAGATTAGTGGTGAGGAAAATGAGATGATACAGAAGAAGCGCATTGTAGATAGAACCGCAGAATCTCAACTGTTACCTATGGGGAAAGTTGATCAAGATTTTAATGAAACAAGTTCTATAAGTTCTCCAGAAAATCATGTAGCCAAACATTTTGAGGGTCTGTCTGATGGTACAAATGTCAATGGAAGATCTGAGGATTCAGAGAGAGGATTGCATATATCTGAAGAGGCCAAAGTTACTCACATCAATGAAGTTATATCGAAACTAGAGGAGGTTATATAGTTCTTGTTCTTGTCAGGTTTTATGGAACGTGATTACTTTTTCAATGAGTTTCTCAAAATGTTGAATTTGAATTTATTTCTTGCAACGTTTTGACAGGACTCACAGGAACTTCTCCAAAACTCAACTGATGAGATGAAGATAAGTAACGACTCTGGTGAGCCTGAACCCTCTGAGAGAAGAACCAATCAAGAATCCGAAGAGCGTATTGAGGGAGGCCAATCAACACAAGAGATGATGCAAGAAAATGTTGAACCTCAAGTTTCAATTGTAACTAATGTCACATCATCAGACGAATCTGCTACTTCCCCAAGATCTGTGTTACCAGACATGGTGTTACCTTTAGAACAGACTTATACTCTTACTTCTGAGAGCTTGGAACATACATCAGCTAGTCAACCGGAACCTGTAATTCCATATTCGGAATCTCCTCAGAATCAATCAGGTGGTGATATAGTAACAGTTCTAGAAACAGAGGTTAGTTTCAATGGCTATTCTGTGAACTTGAACTGAAATGTACATCTTACAGAGAGATGAAGTGTGTTTTTTTAAAAAAAAACAGGGACAATCTGAAGCAAGAATTGAGGAAGCTACTGGAGTAGAATCTTCTTCAGATGCCATTGTGTCTTTGTTTAACACTCAACAAACTCAGGCGTCTGCAGTATAGAAAGCATATATAAGTTTCCTAGCTAAATTTCAGATTTTATATATATCATATAGTTGAAGAGTTAATGTTTTTGAATTTGATATAGTTGGTCATCAATTTGTTCGTTGATAATTAAGATAAAAAAAATTTGTCTTTTAAAAAATTTAATTTATAGTATATCTGATAACGATTGGTTATTTGTATTTAAAGTTAGATTTTTTTTTAGTAAATTACTGTCTTTAGTTAAAAATAGAGCAGATAAGAAGATAACTTTGTCAACAAGAAGGGTTTATAACAACTGGTTAGTTTTATCCCGATTCTGAAGCTCTACATGTATAGTATATTTCTTTTATTTAAAATTTTCAATAATAGCCATTAGCCAATCAATTTCTTAGAAAAAATAATAATATGGTTGACTGTTATTATTATTTATTTTCTTTTTAATAATGACTTTGATTATCATTTCTTGACTGAATTATATCGCATCTGTTATTATTATTATTTTTTATTTTTAATTCAGTTATGTTCATTGTCATTGACATGTGTAAGGTTTATCCATGTTGGCCGGAAAACTTGTTGATAAAAGAAATGATATATAATCTATTTTCTGATAACTTGTTTAATAGACTACGTACTGTCTAATTTAGACAGAACTCAAGATTGTCACATACCTATATATATGTTAGTTTAAGAATCTTTCAATTTCTAGATATATCATGAGATAATTTATACTTGTAGAATATGATATTCCACATATTCAAAGTTGGACGTCAGGATTCGTAGAATATGATATCCACAAATGACCCATAATCGAAAAACTGAATCTAACTATTAGATTAAAAAAGGAAAAAAAAAATGTTTTTTAGAAACAGTATTAAGCTTTCTTACGATTATATAGGTGTAAATAAATATATCATTTTTTCACGAATTAATCTCTGTTTTGTTTTTAACATGTGGATAATTTTTGGTCATGTTTTAAATTTTATCCAAAACTGTTTCATTTGTTTCTTCTTACAGAACACTTATCTTCTTTAGATATATCTTTGAACAATTTGTTTCTTAATATTGCTGTGTATAATTTTAGTAATCATTCCCTCTATTCTGGTTATAAAATTAATAATATAAACTAGAGTTATTCACACGCATTTCTTATAGTTTACCTAGACTTGCAAGTGTTAATACTTTATACTATGTAATTATAATTGAAACAAATAATACTAGTATACTACGGTTGATGTGTATGATCATATATATAAGTTATTACGGTGGAATATTTTATACGTCATTATCTTTTACCTAAAAAAAAAAAACAAGTTTATTCTTTTATCCATTTATTGATTGATTTCATTTAAAGATGGATCTAAGATTAAATCAGAAGAAAGATTGTCAAAACTTATTTTTATTTTACTTAAATGATAATACTTTTTGATATCAAAACACTTATTATCATCAGTAATTATCTACATTTTTCTTTTAGATAAAACTGGACCGAGTCTGTCGAAAAATCCGATAAAAAGATTCAGTTGCAAAATCATAGTTTATCCAAAAACCCTACCAGTCGTCTATAAAAGAAACGCATCTCCGGTAGACACATTGAGTTTTATTTACGATCCTTAGTTCACATCATTAAAAGAAAGAGCTTTACAGAGTGAGAGAGAGTTTATATTAGCAGTAGTACGTAACAATGGCTGTTGGTTCGATGAATATCGAAGAAGGCAATGTTTACCCTGCAAAGACAACTTTTCAAGTCTGTCTCTGCTGTCTGATTGCTGCTGTTGGTGGTCTCATGTTTGGTTACGACATCGGAATCTCAGGTTTCTTTTTTCTTCTTCTTTTATATTTTAAGGGTTATTATAGTGATCAGTTTATTTAACTAATAATAATAATCAAATATTGCAGGAGGTGTGACGAGTATGGACACATTCTTGATAGATTTTTTCCCACACGTGTACGAGAAGAAACACAGAGTACACGAGAACAACTACTGCAAATTCGATGACCAGCTTTTGCAGTTGTTCACTTCTTCTCTCTACTTGGCTGGGATCTTTGCTAGTCTTGTTGCTTCCTATTTCTCCAGGGCTTTCGGAAGAAAACCAACCATCATCCTCGCCTCCNCTGTTGGTTCGATGAATATCGAAGAAGGCACTGTTTACCCTGCAAAGATAACTTTTCAAGTCTGTCTTTGCTGTCTGATTGCTGCTGTTGGTGGTCTCATGTTTGGTTACGACATCGGAATCTCAGGTTTCTTTTTCTCTTCTTTTGTTTTTTATATTTTAAGGGTTGTAGTGATGATCAGTTTATTTAACTAATTAATTAATAATAATGGTTTTGCAGGAGGTGTGACGAGTATGGACACATTCTTGATAGATTTTTTCCCACACGTGTACGAGAAGAAACACAGAGTACACGAGAACAACTACTGCAAATTCGATGACCAGCTTTTGCAGTTGTTCACTTCTTCTCTCTACTTGGCTGGGATCTTTGCTAGTCTTGTTGCTTCCTATTTCTCCAGGGCTTTCGGAAGAAAACCAACCATCATCCTCGCCTCCATCTTCTTCCTTGCGGGTGCTCTCCTCAACTTGTCTGCACAAAACCTTGGCATGTTGATCGGTGGTCGTATTCTTCTCGGTTGTGGTATTGGTTTCGGTAATCAGGTAATCCATATCACACTGTATATCCATCTTTCCTCTGTTTTTATCTAGGGTTTCCTCTGTTTTTTTAGGGTTTTTTGCTCTGTTTTTTATGCCTTTTACATCAGCATCAAACATTGATTGAAACCAATGCTTTTGCAGACGGTTCCATTGTTCATCTCAGAGATTGCTCCGCCGAGATACAGAGGAGGACTAAGCGTCATGTTCCAGTTTCTCATCACCGTCGGAATCTTAGCAGCAAGTTGTGTGAACTACCTCACTTCCACGTTGAAGAACGGCTGGAGATACTCTCTCGGTGGTGCTGCTGTCCCTGCTTTAATCCTCTTGGTAGGATCCTTCTTTATCCACGAGACTCCAGCTAGCCTCATCGAGCGTGGTAAAGATGATAAAGGCAAGGAAGTCCTGAGGAAGATCAGAGGCGTTGAAGACGTTGATCTCGAGTTTCATGAGATCAAACGCGCCACAGAGGTTGCAGCAAAAGTGAAAAGCCCTTTTAAGGAACTCTTCTCCAAGCGCGAGAACAGACCCCCATTGGTGTGCGGAACACTGCTTCAATTCTTTCAACAGTTCACTGGAATCAATGTGGTTATGTTCTACGCTCCAGTCTTGTTCCAGACAATGGGTAGTGGTAACAACGCTTCTCTCATCTCTACCGTTGTCACCAACGGTGTGAACGCATGTGCTACCATTTTATCGATTGCCTTGGTTGATAATGCTGGTAGGAGATGTCTTTTAATGGAAGGAGCCCTCCAGATGACCATTACACAGGTTAATTTCTTTTTTTTATATACCTTGCTTGTGTCACATGACATGATATACAACATATTCTTACTTTTACTTGGATAACAATCTTTTTTACATTTTGATATTCTCTCTCCAGATGACAATTGGAGGCATTCTCTTAGCTCACTTGAAGCTCGTTGGTTCTATTACGGGTCATGCCGTGCCACTGATTGTATTGATCCTCATCTGCGTATATGTATCTGGTTTTGCGTGGTCTTGGGGACCATTGGGATGGCTGGTTCCCTCTGAGATCTATCCTCTTGAGGTGAGAAATGCAGGTTACTTCTGTGCAGTGGCGATGAACATGGTCTGCACTTTCATCATCGGTCAGTTCTTCTTGTCAGCTCTCTGCAGACTCAGATCTTTCTTGTTCTTCTTCTTCGGAGCAATGAACATTATTATGGGACTATTTGTGGTCTTCTTTCTCCCCGAGACCAGAGGAGTTCCTATTGAGGAAATGGCCGAGAGGCGTTGGAAGACGCACCCGCGTTGGAAGAAATATTTCAAAGACTAAATTTGTTTTTTTTCTTTTTTTTTTTGCCGTAGTATTTAATAATTTGAACATTTTCCAGAGTTTTTAGCTAGAGTTTGCCCTTTTAGTTTTTTTGTTTTCTTCCATACGTTCTCCGCTAATTTTAATAATTTGTAGTTCACATTGTTTAGATTATTAAGTCGAAAATGTTCATTGGATAAGTAACTCTTTAATAATAAAGAAAAGTAACTTATTCAGAATTTTATCTTTAAACAGTTTTTATTTAGAATTTTTGAAATTTCAATGAATATGCACAATTTTGCAGTTTGGGGATTGAATTGTTCTTGTTCAACAATAATTTCGAACTTCGGCATAAGATCCCTAATAAAGTGGCGACAAACCATCAGTAAGAAATTTGAGTGTATCAAAAATCTACTATATCCGGTACAAAGAATCATATGGACAATACTTGGGTTAGTATTTTTCTAATCATATCAATTTAGTTTTTTATTTTCGATAAAAAAATCAATTTTAGAGAATACTTCTACATACTTGAAATTTCTGAAAATATTTAAATATATTATTTAGTTACACAGAAGAAATTTCATTATCCTTGGGGATCAATAAGTCAAACTTTTTGGAAATTTATTAAGGTGACTAACTCGGTGCCATGTAACTGATAATACTTAATTCTAACATCAACACCAAACCAACACAACATACGGAC
>NC_025687.1:3021609-3038363 GCF_000633955.1 Camelina sativa
AAAAAAAAAAAAAAAAAAAAAAAGAGTGCGTGATTGTAGTAGTAACACCAAGTAACCAGAGAGTGTTATGGGCTGACGGATCTGGAGGTGCTTGATCTTGCGCTCCTCGAATGGCTCATTGAAAATTGACTGTCGCGCCTGCAAGACTTGCTTCTGCTCCCTTTCCTTCCCTTCTTCGGGGATAAGCTCCGTGATTTGCTTCTCCTCAGCGGGCTTACGCTGCTCGACACTGACCTGTACCTGATTTCATTTGAATCTTCAGTTACTTGACTACACTACTCATCAGTTTCAGCTAATCTGTTTCTATTGAACTAACGCCATACCTTCTGTAGTGACGACTTTCAGGTGAGTAGGACCTGTCTCTCCCTCGGTAGTAAGGCGAAAAAGACCGGTCTCTTCCCCTCCAGTAGGGTGAGTATGATCTGTCACGTGCTCTGTATCGTGGCGAGTAAGACCTGGACCTGGACCTGGACCTGTACCTCCGCCTGTAGTAAGGCGAGTATGATCTGTCCCTTGCTCTGTAGTGAGGTGAGTAGGATCTGGACCTGGACCTCTCCCTCCGCCTGTAGTAGGGTGAGTATGATCTGTCGCGTCTCCTGTAGTAGCGATCATCAGGTGATGGAGATCTGGAACGAGAGTAAGATCTGCCTCGCCTATAGTAGGGTGAGTACGAAGAGGATCTTTCTCTCTGCCGATAGCTTGGAGAATAAGATCTGCTCCGATCAGATGAATAGCTTCGACTGCTACTACGAGAGCTGCTAACAGACCTGCCAAGAGAGTAGCTAGGAGACCTATGGTGTCCTGCAAAAACAAACCATGTAAGAGAAAATCCGGAAACACCCACTAAGGAATCGTAGTAAAACCAATAGACATGATACCTCGAGCGGTTCTCAGCCCCAAGTACTTTCCAGGAGTTGGAGTACGTCCTCTACGACGTCTTGCCTGAACATAAAACCAGAGATATCATAGAACTGTCAGAAATCTACCAATGAACTAGGGAAGTATTTGTAAAATTGGCGACAAGACAAAAATAAGATTTTAACATTGAAGCCACTGAAGGAAGGTAAATTAAGTCAATCAAGAAAAGAGAGGAATGCAGGGTACACAACCCTATTTGTTTGAACTGTTGCAACGTTTGCTATTTGGTGAAGCACGGTTGCTACAAACAGCAGACCTACTGAAACAGAAACTTGAAAGTGGAAACAAGCAAATAACTTAAATGAGAACAAAAAAAATATAAAAACTATCATATTACCCATATTACTTCAAATTTTTCCAGATTGGAAATTATGGTTCTACACTTATACCAGAGAAGTCGCTAGTAATCAGTTTATTTACCTTCTCAACTTTAATGACGCGGCCCAGGAGAACAGAGTGATCTAGATATCTAATGCAGCGGTTCACATCACCAACAGTTTCCAATGAGATAAAACCAAAACCGCGAGATTCTCTAGTCCATGGGTCCAGGACAAGGTGAACATCAGTTACCTAGAAATAGCAAAGCTCACAAAGGTTAAAACATGGAAAAAAAAAAAACAAAATCTCTACTCTAAAAACAACTCTACAGCTTAGGCACCAGTAGTGAGCTACAAAAGATTTCAAAAAAATTCCAAAAATCAACATAACATCCAACCTTTCCTTCTTTAGAGAAATGATCCTCCAGATCTCTTTCAGTAACCCGGTGAGACAATCCAGTTACATATAAACTGTTACCAGGATTTTCAGCATCACTTGAGATACTCCTAATTTATTAAAAAGAACAATCTCAGTTACTAGCGCATTCAGAAGCAACAAACCGAAAACCAGAAACTAAGGAAAGGAAAAGTACCTCGACCGGCTTCTTGACAAGGACCTTGAGACAGACCTTCCACGACGCTTGTCATAAGGAGATACTGAAGGAGAGTATCTTGACCTTCTTGAGTAAGACATCTAAAAGAAACAAGAACATATTAAACGATTGAGATTCTTGGCTTTATGTGTGTATTGTCTTAATATATATGAACATGCATGCTAAATTGAACAATAAACCAATATGGGAAATAAACAATAGATTTTGAAAACCCCCCAAAATCTACAAAGGATTATCCAAACAACAATAGTTTATTCAAAATTTACAACACCTTTAACCTCCAAACCAACTACCAGAGAAACAAGAATCAGACCTTCATCATACTCAATCACATGGCAAACGCTTACATCTATCTATATATTTTCCATACCGATCTAGAATCAAGCTAAAACACATCGGAATTCATAGCAACAATTCAGATCTAACAACACCTAACAGACAATTCAAAAACATCTCTGTAACACGTTCAAACGGCTTTAAATCGGCAAAGAATGATGATAAAATCGATCAAACAGAGAATACTCACATCGGAATACCCCGACGAACGTTTCTCCTAATGCAAATTGGATGTTCCAGAACTCTCTACACCTGACCGGAGCGACAATGAATTTCACGATTCCGTATGTGTCGGGAAAGATGAATGTATATATAGGGAGGATTTAGAAGAAGCTTCGGGAGAATCGGACGCGATGGGATTTATTTAACTCGATCACATGTTCCTTTTTGGCGTCCGGCCCAGCTTTATAAGAGTTTTCCTATCCAAGAAGGCCCAATGGACTTGATGAACCGGACATTGCTGTCTGATTCATCCAAATTTTTGGTTCATATATCAATTATTATATTTTATAAAATTGAACATGACTGCATACTATATTAAACATAATCAAATTGGTTTCTATAAATGATACCTTTCATGATGAAGAACCGATACGGTAATCAATATATTTTTAAAGTTGAAAACTAAAGCAGGAGAAAACGATTCATACAGAGTACAAAATCCTTCCGAGAGCATGGATAGCGGGAAAACTTGCAGTACAGTACATTTTAAACAAGGATTTTTTCTCTATTGAGACGAACCAGTTGCAGTAGAAGCAGCAGCAGGAGGTTGTTGAGAGGATCCTGAAGGTGCTCCTGCAGACCCAGCAGGTGCAGAGTCAGGTGATGGAGCAGAGACAGCGGCTGGAGAAGGTGCAGGTCTTGATCCAGGACCAGGTTGCTGTGGGTACGGGTAAGCTGCTGGAGGCGGGGCATAGTGCTGCATAGGACCAGGATGATGATGATGGTTAGGAGGATACTGCTGCTGGTAAGGCGGTGGCATATATCCATATGGTGCTGGTGGGTATGACTGGTGTGGAGGCATCACGTAAGAAGAAGATGAAGCTCCGCTGTTGTCAATGGTGCTTGAACCACCAGCCTCTTGATTTGAAATGACTGCGCCCATTCTCTGTGGGTCCATAGATGGGTAATAAGGTTTGTCTTGGTTAGCTGGTGGTGGCTGCATATAGTACTGCTGCATTGGTGGGGGTTGATTGTGCTGCTGAGATATAACTGCTCGAGGTAGTAACCCACTATGAGCCACACTGCCCTGTTGGTTGGAACCATCTTGCTCAGGTCTGGGTCTTCCCCATGTGAGTTTTAGCCTCTGACCGTTGACGACTAGCCTGTTGGCGAGCTCTTGTGCAGCCTTCTCTGCACCTTCACGGGATGTGTATGTGACAAATGCACAGGCTTTGTCAGCCAAAATTCTGATAGATTCGATTTCTCCATAGGCGTAAAATTGGTCTCGTATGTCTTGCTCCAGGATTCTTGAGTTCAGTCCACCGACGTAAAGCGTTTTGATGCTTTCATCCTCTGGTGATTCCAAAGTGCCCATCTCACCGGCTTTTCCAAGTAACTTCATAGCAACTGGATCATTAACACTGCAAATGTATACAAAGAAGATGAGAAACAGCTCAAACCAACCGTTTAACATGCATAAATGTAGAAGTACTAATACATTATTAAGGGAAGAATAAAAGGAAAAGACCCTATAGAACAAGACTACATTGAGAGCCAACATAAAATAGTTCAGCACAGAATTGGTGATAACAATTCACATATGTCAGGGGCTTCCAAACACCGAGTATATAAACTGATCATGGAGAAAATAGTACCATGGGAGAGATATACAAAATTTCACCAACTCCATTAGGGTAGATAATGAAATTAGCATTTGTCAAGGCAACAAAGCATAAATCATACAGAAGAAAATAGCTTACCCATAATAACGGTCTTTAATGTTTTGCTGGGATAGCTCTCCTGTTTCAGGCATCTCATGCCGGTATGGACATTCAGCACCTCTTGTACACTCACCCCTGATGAAGAAACTACAAACATGTGCTCGGTTCCTTTTATAGTATGGCGTTGTTCTTTGAAGCTTTAAAATAGTATCATTAGGTCGCATCTTCCCGAATGAGGATTCATAATCCAGTCCAGCCCTAGTCTACATAAAAAGGAAAATCAAATCCACTTAGATAAGCCACCATGAGAAAACTAGACTTAGTCATCAATCATTCATTATAACCTAATCAAATTCCAAAACCAACAAATGTTGAAATATAACCCTTAAGTTAAAAAAGACAAAGAAAGTGAACATGGTCATACCTTCCTGTCGTGTTCTTCAGCAAAGTACTCTCTGTTGACATCACTTTTAGGGATAGAGTCATGAGTACTAATGTTGAGTGCTGTGTCCCTGACCTGGACTGGAAGACCATACTCAAGATCCAAAAGACAAACTTGGCACACATTTTTCAGCTTGCAACAAGTCTGACAAATTTCGGTCTTCTTGTATCTAGCATCCCGGCCAGGTCTCCACCTAAACACCGTGAAAGGTCTTGTACATATCTTGCACTCCTTATCGTAATTCGCTTTAGTCTACATACCAAAACATAATACTTCAGTCAGCAATTGCATCTCAAACAAACCCAAAAACTGCTTCCAATACCTAACTTGTAGCTGAAAGCTATGAGAATCAGCATATCGAGCTATAACTAGACGAAATTGGATCGACGAAGTTGTGACCTACCTAAACCCTAAAAAAACCTAAATTACTAAGCTAACCACTCCAAAACACACAGAAAACATCAACGAGCAAGAGATTGAGATCCGAAAAAAGACGATTCAGGAACCATTGAAAGAAAACAAGAGACAGGCAAATCCATTAGATGGGAATCGAGGAAGTGAATTTACCATTCGCACGTAGGGGTTGTCACCGAGACAAGATTCGCAGATGATTGGGAAATCGGAGCGTTCCCATCCATCGGCTTCATGATCTCTAAGTATCCTGTGAGCCATTCTCTTCTCCTCTGATTCGATTTCTCGCGATATCGAATCTCGAACACAAACCAAGGTGACGACGGGACGGGATGGATTTTTAACTAGGGCAGAGTCGGTTTTTTTATCTTTAGAATATTACAATATAAACCCGAAACTTTCACTAAATTTCAAAATTGACTTTTCTTTTTTTAATAACACAAATCAATCCACTAACTCAATGAGGCACTAAAAGCATTGGCGGGAACTAAATATCCTTGAAGGGCTAAATCCCGCCAAAATAAAATAAAATTGGAAACTCCTTTAAGATGTGTGTGACTGTCTGTGTGCCAATTCTTGTTTCCAACAACAACAAAAAAAAAAAATCTGCAAAACCTCTCTCTCACAAACGACGAGATGTTGGAGCTACGTCTTGTTCAGGGCTCACTGTTGAAGAAGGTTCTAGAATCGATCAAGGATCTGGTGAACGATGCCAACTTCGACTGCTCCACCACTGGTTTCTCGCTCCAAGCTATGGATTCAAGCCACGTCGCTTTGGTGTCTCTCTTGCTGAGATCCGAAGGCTTCGAGCACTACAGGTGCGACAGGAATCTCTCCATGGGGATGAATCTCGGCAACATGTCCAAGATGCTCAAATGTGCTGGAAATGATGATATCATCACTATCAAGGCTGATGACGGCGGCGACACTGTCACCTTCATGTTCGAGAGCCCTAGTAAGGTTTCTTTTGATTTATGTGTACAGTATGATGTCAGTTCTCTTAGGGTTGTAGTATTATAGTAGTCTTTAAGGGTCAAAACTTGGTTAGACATAGCTGCTTCCTGATTTTGAGGGAGAAACTTGATATGTTTTGTTGAGGTTACCACTTGCTAGTTAAACGAAGATCTCTTTTTGATGATTTACAGCGCAAGACAAGATTGCAGATTTTGAGATGAAGCTGATGGATATTGACAGTGAACATCTAGGAATACCTGAGGCCGAGTACCACTCGATCGTGAGGATGCCGTCGAGTGAGTTTTCCAGGATCTGCAAAGATCTAAGTAGCATTGGTGATACAGGTACATTGTGTTATATGTAGTCAGGATTGTTTCTATTGTGAATCTGAGTTGCTTTTTGGAGTCTATATAGAGACTTGACTTGATGTTATTGTTGCAGTTGTCATCTCTGTGACTAAAGAAGGGGTTAAGTTTTCCACTGCCGGTGACATTGGAACCGCTAACATTGTGCTCAGGCAGAACACAACTGTTGACAAGGTATTGACTTGTCTAGCTCTAAATTATGAAAACAGTTGACAAATCATCTATGGCTGTTTCATTGGAGCGACATGTTGAATTGAGGTTTTTGTTTTGTGTATTGCAGCCGGAAGATGCCATTGTGATAGAGATGAACGAGCCAGTGTCTCTCTCATTTGCCCTGAGGTACATGAACTCCTTCACAAAGGCAACTCCATTGTCGGACACAGTGACAATCAGCTTATCGTCCGAGTTGCCAGTAGTTGTGGAGTATAAGGTTGCTGAGATGGGTTACATTCGTTATTACTTGGCTCCTAAGATTGAAGAAGAAGAAGACACTAATGCCTAAGACCCCTTAGTTACCATAACTTCTCTTCATCCTAAAATGTTGAAGATTCCTTGATGATGCTTATGTTTTTATTTGTGAGATTCCATTGTATGCCCCTCTAGAATCAGTTGTTTTCTTGACTTATTATGTTTTATGATAACAAAGTTCAGCAAAATAGTTGTCTTCGAAACTATAACGATTCATCAACAAACTAACTCCATTTGGCAAGATATTGATACACTAACACAACCATAATTTGCGTATACCTCAAATGTATGTGAACATTTACATGAAAAGGTATATTGGATTCCGTTAGACTTCTCAACATCAGTTCTTTGACACCATTTCTACATTTGTGTAGTACATGTAAGTGCACAAGACAGTGCATCAGGTAAACCTAGTATAATACAAGTTGACTACATCTACTTTGGTTTTACTTGTTTATGTTACAACGAAAGCACTTGAAGAGCCTGTGAAATGGTGGACTGACCCAAAGAGCTTCTTTGCAGCACCAAAATGGGTGATCCTGTAAACCCCTGGTGATGCAGTCTCTGGGATTCTCCATTCCACAGTGGCATGACTCCGGGAGCTCAGCTTTTTAGGCCTTGACCACTTGAACCTCAGACATAGATCATCGTCGTCATAAACTGGGGTCCAAGTCTTGTCCTTCTGCTCTAGTCTCTCCACCAGAGCAAACGTCCCTGCCATGAACATAGTATCACTTGTTAGATTTCAAAGTCACTCACTTTGAAATCTCTATGACTAAGAAGCAGACACAAGCATAAGCAATTTTGGCTGATGATACCTTCTGTCAGTAGATCGTTTCTAGGGCAAGCTGACCGGAATACAACAGTCACCTGGTCGTTTCCCCTCTTCAAAGACAGGTTTTTGGGGACATCCGAGATTACATCCCCAAAACTGTCTCCGTCAGGAGTTGTGTCCATCATGACTGGTGTGAGGAAGCTCAGTTGCTTGTCAAGGAGATCCGGTGGTTGAGGACCCTGTTCAACAGGCATATCAAGGACGAGAGATTTGGAGAGTTTCTTGAACTCTTGAATGTAGCCACTGAGGGTGTGTGGGCCATACAGTGTAGATGCGCCCTAAAGAATGCAACCATTGCATCAGATACAGATTAAGAGAAACATGAAGGAGCTGTTTGTTCTACAGTATCAGTGTGATAAGCTATTACCTCATATCTTTGCACTTGGTACTCCTCAAAGGTAGTCACATACTGCGAGTAACCATTAGCCAACCCAGCTATCACGACGTGAATCTCACCACTCAATTCTTTATTACCACTGCTTTTAAGCTGTGTCTTCACTGCATCACGGAGACGCCTTCCAGCCATAGTTGTAAATTCTGACAAGAAAGATAGACAGTAATATTAATCATCGCATCATTAGTCATTATTATGAAGTGTGACAATCTGAAGATTTTCCACTACCTCCAGGAACGCTGAGAATGAAAAGTTGTCCAATACGTAGAATTTGCAATGAAAGAATTGACGGCTGTAATCAATGACAAGTTAGAATAGAGTCTTAAAACCGTAANATCAAAAATATGATCAAGTCACTCACTTAAAAATATCTAATGACTAAGATAAGAAGCAGACACAAGCATAAACTATTTTGGCTGATGATACCTTCTGTCAGTAGATCGTTTCTAGGGCAAGCTGACCGGAATACAACAGTCACCTGGTCGTTTCCCCTCTTCAAAGACAGGTTTTTGGGAACATCCGAGATTACATCCCCAAAACTGTCTCCGTCAGGAGTTGTGTCCATCATGACTGGTGTGAGGAAGCTCAGTTGCTTGTCAAGGAGATCCGGTGGTTGAGGACCCTGTTCAACAGGCATATCAAGGACGAGAGATTTGGAGAGTTTCTTGAACTCTTGAATGTAGCCACTGAGGGTGTGTGGGCCATACAGTGTAGATGCGCCCTAAAGAATGCAACCATTGCATCAGATACAGATTAAGAGAAACATGAAGGAGCTGTTTGTTCTACAGTATCAGTGTGATAAGCTATTACCTCATATCTTTGCACTTGGTACTCCTCAAAGGTAGTCACATACTGCGAGTAACCATTAGCCAACCCAGCTATCACGACGTGAATCTCACCACTCAATTCTTTATTACCACTGCTTTTAAGCTGTGTCTTCACTGCATCACGGAGACGCCTTCCAGCCATAGTTGTAAATTCTGACAAGAAAGATAGACAGTAATATTAATCATCGCATCATTAGTCATTATTATGAAGTGTGACAATCTGAAGATTTTCCACTACCTCCAGGAACGCTGAGAATGAAAAGTTGTCCAATACGTAGAATTTGCAATGAAAGAATTGACGGCTGTAATCAATGACAAGTTAGAATAGAGTCTTAAAACCGTAAACAAGACTCATGGAAGTTCACAATTTTTTTAACTACTTACAGCCCAGTCATATGGCTTTGTCATTTCTCCAGTGTCAAGCAAGATTGGTTTTGGGTAATGACAATCGCTTTGTTTCTTGTCCGGTTTTTTAAGAACGTTTCTCACCAATCTCCAGAAAGGGTTCCCCTGATTTATCATCCAAACGGTAGACTAAAGAAATGAATAGCATGGAGGCAATATATACCTATTGGTTGATACAATATGACTTTGACTAAATACCTTCTCATCTCCTTGTGTAAAATCAAATGCTCCTGGTCCATCTGTGGTTCCAGCAGCAAAAGCGAATCCCATTGCCGCAGGACAAGTTTTTACAACTTCTGAAATCCCATCTTTTTTTGGAAGTGTCACATTGAGCTGTGAAAAGTCAACATAAACATGGCGGTAATCAACCTTCCCTTGTAGCTGTTCAGATGCTTTGCTGAAAAGATCCAAAGCCATCTTGAATTGTCTCTCACCAATTATCCGTGTACTCTCAAATTCATCAGGATAGCTGCAATGATAAAGCAAAACATGTCAACAGAGTATCCCTTTGAAAAATTTGTGCTATCTAATCTTGTAAGCCGACAAAAAAAATAAAGACAGGTGAATACCCTGGTCCACGCCCATAGCACATCTCATTTCTCCCACCACATGTACTGTGATTGAAATCACAAGGAAGACCAGTGTCTAGGCAAAAGGCTCCAAGCACATTTGGGCTAACATCACCACAGTTCGTTTGACAGAAAGCTGAAACAAAGCCCGGCATGTCAGCCTTCCTCAGAGCACTCCTCACCCGCCTTGCAGCACTTGAAATTCTAGTTGCAGGCCTACCAGGTTGTGACTCAAAGTAAGATGCAAGCTCTAGCAACTCGTCATCTGCATCAGATCAAACAAACTGAACATTATATCGTGTTCCATCTTTAGAGACACAAAGCTGTTGTTAGAAAGGTGTTGTAAACTTACGGCTGTCCTGATTCTCGATTATGCTTGAAACTCTTCTAGGTATCTCATCTGAAATAAATTCTTCCGGGTAGGATCTTTCAGCATTGTTCTGTTCAAACCAATCCTCCATAAATCGTGCTGCAGCGCCCTTGTTGTCCCCACTGATCAAAGAGTTTGTACGACTCATGGAAGTTCCATGGGTAGCAAACCAGTTGAAACTACCTACTGGACCCCATTGATCATCCACAAACTTTAGGAGAGTCATTTCTTTATCAACATCATACTTGTGTTTACTTCTTTCTTCTGAAGGGTTATTAAGATATGCACTTGGACTGCGGTTAACACCAGCATCCAAGAGTTCACCTGTAAGTTAAGTTTAATTAGCTTACGAAAAATAGCAGTCCCGAAGAACAATCCTACATTACATGAACAAAATCTAGGCCAAGAATAAAGAAAACCTTGCCAATTTGAATCAATCAACATGAAATAGGATGGAGAAGACAAACATATTCGTTTTCTGAGGATTATTTCCAATGCACACAGCATCTGACTATATTTCATTTGTCAATATATCGTGTAACCATCATAAATTTATATAAAATTCCAGCAATAATCTTTCTTTCAGAAAACATGAAAAACTTCCAGAGAGAGTAGGGATGTCAGTTCGTACCACTATTGATGAAAACTGATCCAGGACGAAGATTGTCATGAGCTTGTATGATACTGTGCTCAATTCCATCAACAAGGGCATCAAACGACTGACGAACAAATCCAAGAGATGTTACAATATACACCACATACTGAAGATAACCCCCTGGACCGGCATGGGTGTGAATACCACTGATGCCAACATTCTTTTCTGTATATAGGTCCCCATATCTAGAAAAGAGAGTTTATAAGCTATTATGATCTTATTAAAAACCTAAGGCTAGTCAATCTAGGGAAAAGATTAGGTGGCTACATTACCTTGCCTTGAGTCTCTCGATCACTTTTAGTTTAACAATTTGTGAAGCCATACAGGCGTCAAGGTTAACAAAGACAACCCGGTTCCCTTGAGGCTCAGAGACAATGAAAGTCCGAGCGCGGAGCCTGAAGTGAATACCAGATGCTACTTGCTCCATGTTAGCATAACCCATCATATTAACATCAGCTGCAGGGCCAGTAATGTCATAGCTTCCCAGTCCAATGAAATATTCAGAGTTAGAGTAAACTCCTCCGCTGGTGAGCAGCAATACGATACACGTGCTCCATAATCTGAGTAAAGATAGCTCCATCATAGTGAAGTTTCTGATCACCACCTTCACATTACCTTCCTATGTCATAAAAATCACCGTTGTTGGCATATATAATCTCAAAATCTTTAGCAAAGCAAAACTCAAAAAATCATTAATCTTTCTACAAAAAACAAATTGCATCCGAAAATACTTTCCATCCACAAAACATGAATGGCATGTGTAACAGTATAAACAGTACACCTAAAGGTTCCGTCAATATGTTTGTACAAAAAGCAAAACCACAGGCCAACGAAGGCATAAGCTGATCACAAGCAATAAGCATAAATAAAATCAGGTTCTTCTAAAACACGTAATTCTTATTCTTCATTCGGAAACTGAATATAAAGTTAGAAACCACCATATTTACAATTCCACTTAAAAAAAGACACCTATAAAGCCACAAAACTTAACTTTTTCCCTAATCTCTTAAAAGCAAAGCAAAAAAAAAAAAAAACAGAAAGCTGAAGATAACTATGGAGGATCAGGGAGATGATGTATGTAGCTTAACATGCAATCGGCCAAGAACTAAACAACGGAGGAGAAAGTAATTAACCGCTAACCTGATCTCTCAGTACGGGATTCGTCAGAGACAAACCGGAGAGATAAGTCTGATCTATGTGCGAGGGAAGAAGAAAGGGGACAATGAAGCGAGAAAGAGAAAGAGAGTGAGAGGCGAAGGAGAGAAGAAGAGTCTGAGAGTAGAAGCAAAGAAACGGAATTGGTGGGAGAGATGTTGGATGATGAATTTTTCTCATTCTCTATTTAGTTCGTCAAAAATGATGACGATGTTGACTTTTTTTTAATAAAGGTGCCAAATCCATCCATCTCAGTTTTTTTGTTTCTGGGCCAAAAACCTTAAGTTCAATAAGGCTTTTTATTTGGGCTTAAATATGGCCCAAAAAAGACGAAAAGAGTCGTAATTAGAAAACCGAAAGGCATCTAGAATTGTCAGGATTATTCCGTTTGTCAATCTTCTCATCGTTATTGTGTGAACTGTGAAGTTTAAAGAACTTGGGTTCCAAAAATTTCTAGAAGCTCTGGAGATTTCTTTGTCACCACCATAAATACATCACTCGACTCATCCCGTTTGCTCAGAAATCGAAATCGAATTCGTCACAAAATCAACATTACCTCAGCATTCAAAACATCATCTTCTTTCCAAAATCAATCGAGAAGAATGTCGCTAATTCCAAGCTTCTTCGGCAACAACAACAGACGAAGCAACAGCATCTTCGATCCGTTCTCACTCGACGTTTGGGATCCTTTCAAAGACCTGCAAATGCAATTCCCCTCGTCTTCGCTCTCCGGAGAAACATCTGCGGCAATTGCGAACGCACGTGTGGACTGGAGAGAGACGCCGGAGGCGCACGTGTTCAAGGCGGACCTTCCTGGGATGAAGAAAGAAGAGGTTAAAGTGGAGATAGAGGACGACAGTGTGCTCAAGATCAGCGGAGAGAGACACGTGGAGAAAGAGGAGAAGCAGGACACGTGGCATCGCGTTGAAAGGTCTAGCGGACAATTCTCGAGGAAGTTTAGGCTACCGGAGAATGTGAAGATGGATCAAGTCGAGGCCAACATGGAGAACGGTGTTCTGACTGTGACTGTGCCTAAGGTTGAGACTCAGAAGAAACCCCAAGTTAAGTCTATTGACATCTCTGGCTAAAGCCAATTTTAGCTTTTATATATACTCTCTGTGAGTGTTTTATGGGTCTCGAGTCTTCTTTGTGTGTGTGTGTGTGTCTGAGTTTTCTTCTGATTGTGGTTCTTCGTTTGAATATGGCTGGCTATCTATGCGTTGTCTTGTGGTGTATTATGTTAATTATATTAATGCTAATAAATTAATTAAACTTTCAACTTGATTTAACAAAATTTTATGAAAAAGGATTCAAATTAATCGAATTCAAAACAAACCCAAAAAAAAAAAATCTCAAAATTCAAAACTAAAGAGAAATAAATGGGTGTTTCCGTTTTCACCTCGTGAGCACAAAACTCGCAACGTATAAGGAGAGAAAACAATACACAGAAAGGAAAAACAAAACAAAACCAAAAAAAGAAAGAAAAAAAAAAAGTAATTTTCCAAAAGCATATCTTCGATTCTCGATCCTTCCCGGCTAGCTCAAAGGGTAAAAAAAAATCGATTTTCTAGGGTTTCAATTTGCTCCTTTTGATTCAGGTTGATCTCATCGTGTCCGTTTCCAAAGACGGTTATATTGTAATCACTTTGATCGATGTTGACGTGGATTTGTGTATTTTGCGTAGGTTTGATCGATCGGACACGCTAGGATTTGAGAAGCAATGGCGAATCGAATAGATCACGAGTACGATTACTTGTTCAAGATCGTCCTCATCGGCGATTCCGGTGTTGGTAAATCCAACATTCTCTCTAGATTCACCAGAAACGAGTTCTGTCTCGAATCCAAATCTACCATCGGCGTCGAATTCGCCACCCGTACTCTACAGGTGACCCATCTCCCTTCTCGGATCTTGTTGTTTTAGATCTGAAGGTTCTCTTAGGTGTTTGTTTGAAATTGTAAATTGTAAATTAGAATCTATGAAGCCTGAGATATTTGTCTTTGTTAATGCTTGCTCCTATGTGTGCTGTGTTATCTCATTAGGTTGAAGGCAAAACAGTCAAGGCTCAGATTTGGGATACAGCAGGTCAAGAGCGTTATAGAGCAATCACAAGCGCTTACTACAGGGGAGCCGTTGGAGCTCTTCTTGTCTACGACATAACCAAGAGGCAAACCTTTGAGAATGTCCTCAGATGGTTACGTGAGCTCAGGGATCATGCTGATTCCAACATTGTTATCATGATGGCTGGAAACAAATCAGATCTGAATCACCTGAGATCTGTTGCTGACGAAGATGGCAGCTCTCTTGCTGAGAAGGAAGGTTTGTCGTTTCTCGAGACATCTGCTTTAGAAGCAACCAATATCGAGAAAGCGTTTCAGACCATTTTGTCTGAGATTTATCATATCATAAGCAAGAAAGCCTTGGCTGCACAAGAAGCTGCAGGTAACCTTCCTGTTCCTGCCCAAGGAACTGCGATCAATATATCAGATTCATCTGCTACTAACAGAAAAGGGTGCTGTTCTACCTAGTTACCTCCCACCTATAGCACATGACTAATCAACTAGTCACACTTTTGAGTTTTTTCAAGAATATCTCTTTTGATCTTTTCCACAGTTCCTTTTTTTTTTTTTTTAACTTCAGCAAGTATAGCATACCTTTATACTTTTCCAGGTCTTTGTTCTTCCGTATTGAATTTATCATTTATGTTACAAGGAGTCTGCTTAGTTGTATTGAGACACAACATTTCCCAGGAAAGAAAAGTTTTTTTTTCATCATGCAGAAACATTTCTATGAAGGTCATATCTGATTCGACGTGCGCTGTTACATGGTGGATAACATAACATACTGAGAAACGTAGAAAATGATCACCATAGGGTAATCTCTTGGTTTGGCCAGTGTATAGTATTTTGATCATTGGAATAGCATAGCCAAAGTAGTCTTTAACTTGTCTATTAAAAAATTAAGGTTAATAATTGCTTTAACTCCATGATTTATGTAACACACAGCTTAATATCTTCTTGTTTTTCTCTTTCCCATAAGTGTTTTGCTTTAAAAAAAAAAAGAATAGGATTAAAATCATGTAAAATTCAAAAAGAATGCGAGTATGAGTTAGAAGAAAGCAAAATACTAAAATTAAAATGTGGAGACCATAATAAAACTTAAATAGGGAGGCTGAGGAATGAGGATGGTGTGAATTGTACTGATCCGCACGAGAGGGGGACTACACCGAAAAAGTCCTGCCTCTGATAGAGAGAGTGGTCAAAAAAGAAAAATTATTTAAAAAAAAAAAAAGGTTGGTAAAAAAAAATAAATAAAAATCTCTTCAGTGTTCCAGATTTCGTTGCTTTTTCGTGACAGTCTGTTGTTGTTTGTATTAACTGCGTGGCCTCTCTCCCACCTCTTTCTTCTTCTTCTTCTTCTTCTTCTTCTTCTTCTTCTTCCTTCCCACTTGTCTTCAATAGATCCATCCATGGCTTCCCTCATCGAATCTGGTTGGCAGGTACCCCTCTTAGTCTATATCTCCTCCTCTGTTTCCGATTCCTTTGGTTTTTTTTTTCCGGTCTTCTCTGGCTTCAGTCCACCGCATTGGGATACATACATGCGTGTTTAATTTTCTATTCGTTTTGTTCTTTATCCACCGCTCTAGATTGTATCAATCGATCGGGTTATAATTTGGTGTCGTGTCGATTGCTGTACTGTTTTAGATCTAAATTTGACTATCATTACTAGTGCCAAAATTACTTAGGAATCATGAGTGTGTGTTTTCAGTTTCCGTTTTGTTTTTTTGGGAGCATAAACGGATCTATGTGTTCTTGGCACTGTAAACCTAAGTCGCATGAATGTTATATATATAATCAAGTCGCTGTTTAACTTGCGGAGTTCCCAATGATCGGCATCCGAATACAGCAAAACGCCGTTGAGATGGATTTTACTAATTTGGATTTTGCATGATCTTTCCCCCACCTGAAGAATTGACCAGCAGCACTTTATAATACTTAAATGCATACTGATTATATCAGTATTGAACACGTGTTGATCGGCATTACTGTGTCCTGGACCATTTTCTTCAAGCTTTGCTTCTACTTTTAATGACAGAGACGTTGAATTGTTGTTGATGTCAGTATTATTTGTTTCTACTATATAACTAAAAACCATCAGATGACGTTTTCTCTTTATTGTCTATATCATGAGTTTTTTTTTTTCTCTCTGCAAGCTGATCATTATTATTTATTATATCTTTCTGTGGTTGATGATGCAGTACCTTGTGACACATTTTAGCGACTTTCAACTGGCGTGCATTGGGAGTTTTCTCCTCCATGAAAGTGTCTTTTTCTTATCTGGTCTCCCTTTCATTTGTCTTGAAAGGGCAGGCTTTCTCAGCCAATACAAAATTCAGGTTTTCTTCTTTTTTCACATAATCGTCCCATGTCTCTTCTATGTATGCTTTTATAGTTTTGTGCGATGGTTTGAATATGATCGTCTAGAGGTTGTTGATCCCCCAAGAATTCTGTCACACCTGAAAGTGTTTTCTTGTAAAGGCAACTGTACTAGTGATTGTGAATCTGATTCTTTTCTCTGCTTCTGTTACCCATTATGATCAGCAAATACATTTTGCTTTGGTTCTACGCAGACAAAAAATAACACACCTGCAGCCCAAGGAAAATGTATTACTCGCCTGCTGCTTTATCATTTCTGCGTAAACTTGCCCCTGATGATAGCCTCTTATCCTGTCTTCAGAGCCATGGGAATGCAAAGCAGTTTTCCTCTACCGTCCTGGTATTGATGTTAAACTCTTTCATTTGGCAATAGAAACAAAAAAAAAAAAAAAAAAAAAAAAA
>NC_025687.1:3038824-3040746 GCF_000633955.1 Camelina sativa
TTGAGGATTTTGTCTTTTATTGGGGTCATCGGATCTTGCATTCAAAATGGCTGTACAAGAATGTGCACAGTGTGCATCATGAGTAAGTTTCCACTGTTCACCATCTGTTTTTAATGTCAATGCTTGGCAATATTAGCTTAGATGAATTTCTAAAAAGCAACCATTTAATGATATCCCAGATATGCCACACCATTTGGTTTGACATCAGAATATGCTCACCCTGCTGAGATTCTATTCCTGGGTTTTGCTACCATAATCGGTCCAGCTCTCACCGGTCCCCACCTGATTACTCTCTGGTTATGGATGGTGTTGAGAGTGCTTGAGACTGTTGAGGCACATTGCGGTTATCATTTCCCATGGAGCCTCTCCAATTTTCTTCCTCTGTATGGAGGGTAAGATCACACATCTAGCCAGCTCTCTTGAATCTCGAATCTATAATAACTTGTTATTAATGGAGTTTTTAACTAATTTGGTTACAGCTCTGACTTCCATGACTACCATCACCGACTGCTCTACACTAAGTCTGGCAACTACTCTTCAACATTTGTGTATATGGACTGGTGATCCTCTGAACTATATATCTCTTTGCTTTCCAGAAAATATCCTAACTAGTTTTTAGTCCAGTGTGTAATTCGTCTCTGGTGTTCTCTGCAGGATCTTTGGTACTGACAAGGGATACAGAAGACTGAAGACCCTTAAAGAAAATGGTGACGTGAGACAAAAGTGAAATGACCAGTATGGATTGCAGAGTACATTTGTCTCCGGAGAGGTCTTATTCTGCAACCTCTCCTTTTCCTTAACATTTTGTTACCGGGTTGCTGCAACTGTCGTGTGTCTTAGTTTATTATGTGTGACTAGAATTGCTACAAATGTGGCATATTTGGGAAAAAAAAAAAAAAAGAACATTTGGTACTTCAACTGATTATGTTGTTTAGGTTGGGCAATTGAATCATTTGGTATGTGTCATCGATTTGAAGTTCTCTCTTATTTATTTGCCAAGTAAGTTAAGATGCTGCCACCAATTCCATTGTCCACGGGTAATACAACGGGCGTTACCCATGGCGTTACCCACTGATACAATTCGATCTTAAAAAAATGGGAATACTGTACCATGTTTTGTATTGCTTTGGGTCTGTTGGGTTCGGCCCGGTCCATTTGATGCACGTAGATTCACTGACTTGGTCGTTTTCCTTCCGAATATAAGGACAGCTAACTTATGTTGACATTCTATCTGATCAGTGAACATGTTTAGATGAAACACTGATTAGGTCAGATTAGATCTCAATCAAAACAATCACCCGACACCGACACGTACAAATGCGCATATAAAATGTGCATCGGTCCTTTGGTGGGTCACGTCCTTTATCCGTGGTGTAGGGTTTCTTTGTTTACCTCTTTGACACGTCCTTCCCCTGTTATCCTCTCTCACTATCATTTCCGTGAGATTTTGAATTTCTTCAAACACAAAAACTGCTCACTCGTTGTAAAAGATTAAAGTCTCTCGTTTAACAAAAGAAAATTCCCGATGATGTTCAATCGAAGATCACCACCACGTGTATCTGAAGTCCGAACTAATTGGTTTTGTTATAAAAGCAAAAGAAATATGTACATCACTTTTTATTAATTGAAGAATTTTGAACTGATTCCACCTAAGACAGTGACACATCCCGTCTTCCTTTTCTGTTTGTTCATTACTTCATTACACACAACGAAGAAAGGTAAAAAAAAATGGTTACAGAACAAAAAAACCACCCAACCATATACCTCCGGTTTAGCTGTTTTTAATGAACCGGGGAATATTTTTTTTGCAACCAATGCTTGCATTTTTTTTTTCTCTCTCTTTTGGGTTCGGAGATGAAGATTTGAGCTACCTTCGTCCCAAGGAAAAAGAATCATTTTAAACGAAAAAAAAAAAAAAAAAA
>NC_025687.1:3041710-3047897 GCF_000633955.1 Camelina sativa
GAGTAGAGTGATTTAGGAGATTAGTGTCAAGCTACGTGTCTCTTTCTTCTTCTTCTGAGATCAACAACGACGACGCTTACGTTGTCGCTACTGTGTTTTGCCAACGCCAGCTTCGTCAGCAACACTGACGCCTCCGTACATGCTTTGTCCGTGATCTCTCCTCTCTTCCCGTTCTTTCTTGACCCCACCACCTTCTCATTCTCCTCCTCTTTCCCTTCTTCTTCACTTCTCCCACCGGGAGTTTGAGTTTCTCCTCGCCGTCTTCCTGATCCTCCACGACCACCCTTTCTATTTAAACACATGTGCACCATCGCACACGCCGCCTCGTTCGTCACTACGTCCCATAACCCGTCACTCGCTAGAATAAGAAACTCATCTTCCTCCGTCCGATCCGTTACCGTCACTTCCGGCTCCGAAGTCACGTACGGTTTCAAGTAGTTGTCTCCAATAGCTCGTGACATGGCTAAAACGCCTAGGACTCTTGCACCATCCCAGTATATCACTCGTCCTCCTGCTTCTTGGATTCGATCAAGCTCATCCGGACGGTCCGGCTGTTCATTAATTTCAAACGTTGAAAAAACCAAACTTAATCCAGAAAAATCCAAACAACTTATCAAATATGTCGATATATATAGAGAGATGATAAGAGACTGACCTTGTGATCTGTAGAAAGAGGCACTGCTTTACCATTCCGACAAAGAACAGCTCTGGAATCGCCGCAATTCGCGACAACAATCTTATCCGGCGTAATGACGGAGACAACGGCGGTGGATCCAACGGCGTCACAGTCCGGAGTCTGTAGCTCACATCTACAGTTAGCGCTCATCACAGTTTCACCCCAACGAACAACTTCTTTATCCATGCGAGTGAAGCTACGTTCCATCATCTTTTTCCAATCTTCCTTCTTATCCGAAAGCGCTTCTTCTTGAACCAACTCGTGAAGCCTCTCTTTACACCTCGCCGCAACCTAAAAAAAAAAACGACGCCGTTCCTGATCAGACGAACTGGTAAAATAATAATAAAAAATTCGAAAAAATCTTTCAAAAAACGGCGTCGTACGTGAGAGCAGCCATGGCCGTCGTAAACACCAAAAAAGTGCCATCTCGTTCGAGAAAACTCCGTTTGTTTCCGTACAAAAGACGGATGAATCGACACCGCATCTTCCATATCTCTTCTCCTCCCACACACCGATGCGACGCCGTATCTCGGCCTCGGATCCGACTCTTTCACCGTCTTCTTAGAAGGAAGAATAATAACCGTACTACTATTATCGACCGACGATGAGTTTATGGAGACGTCACTGTCGTCTTCAAGTAAAACAGTACTCTCTTCCGGTGATGATGATGCACAGTTCATACAATCGTACTCTTCTTGTTTGTTACGCTTATTATAAATCCCCTCAGGTTTCTCTTCCACCGCCGTCGGATTTAGGTCCGAGGGAGACATCCTGAATCGTTGAACACCAATCCTCCACTTCCGGCTAGACCAAGACGGCCTAGATTCACAAGTCGACGTTTCGTCCTCGTAACATATATCAGCCATAACTCGATATATCAATCTCCGCTTCAGGCAACGAATCTGATTTTGATCGTCAATTAATTTCCGATATAAAAATAGAAAAAATCTCTTTCTCCGCAATTTTTTTTTTATGATAATAGAGCATGCAATTGAATAAAAATTTATCATCGTTACACGTTACAAAGGCATGCCATTTATATACCCACGCGCCTACCGCTTCACAAAAAAAAAAAAAAAAAACATTTAAAATTCCTTTTTTTCTTCTTCGTTTTCAAATTTAACTTTTTTTGTTAACTTTGATTTTTCTCCTTTGGAAAAAAATCTTTACTCTTTAACGACGTGACGTATTTGGTCTTGTGTCTGAAAAAAAAACAAGAGATAAATCCTGACCGTTCATCTAGTCGCTATACAATCAAGAAATGGACCACGTAAGCATCACGATCAGGTGGGAGAGGTACGTGGCCCAATGAAAATGTAACAGAAGGGGAGAGAGCAAGATCCTTTCGCGCCACGATTGTGGTCCATTCTTTCTCTCCAGAAGTTCTTCTTTTATTTTTGTTGCCTCTTCAAATTGTCTCCTTAAAGATAAAAAAATTCTGTCTAATCAGTAATCACCAAATTTATTTCTTATTTTATTCTAAAGAATCCCATTACGTTAGTTAAAATCTTGATATTGTAGTTAACCTTAATTTGATCTATAATTAGGTCAACTTTTCCAAGACTAACGAGTTAACTACGAAAACTTATAACAGCGATTTTGCTAGCTACCTTCTTAATTATATAATGTGAAGAAGTGTGTACTACAATTAGGTTACTTTAGACACGTATGTTAACTTTTCTTATTAAAATTCTCTTTTCTTTGTTTTATTACTTTACTACAGAACATCTGTTATTTTGTTGAATACTATCTATATGGACCGACACTAATCTCTTAAGACAACGGCTATATATATATATATGCATTGTGTGAATTTGCAATGTATCAAAGGCTCGCTAAAAATTACTGATCTTTATATGTTGCATTGTCAAAATACTCCCAATTAATTAAGATCTTGCATTACCAATTTACCACAAATAAATACGGCTATAGTAGTACTTGTCTGTGATCATATTACCTGTTTGTGTATAACAGTAGTACAGTACCATTCTGATGGAGATATTGAAGAAAAGTTTTTACAGTTTATTCATGATTACCTAACATACATAATCAATGAAAAGAGACTAACGAGTAGAGTTAGTGAGTGCATATGATTTTATCCGTATATCTAATAAATTAGTATATATTTGATTTGTCGGGGAAGCTTAGATTTGAATTTCGGATTACTTAAAAGAGTTAAGATCCACAAAGATTCTCAGCACTCAAAAATATATAATAGTGTACAGCATTTTTATAGTTAAGATTTAAGAGTACGGAGACAAAGAAATTAAACTATAAGCGTATACTAATTTAAGAGAACAATTATATTTCTGATGAATTGAAAACAACAAATCTGTCTCCACTAAGTGAGATTTGATATATAATAAGCACGAGGTATTCATATTCACGCAACTAAATCTCATCTGTTCACCTGTAAAGCTGTAGTTACATTCATGATTACCTAAACAAACAAAATCTATATATAAAATTAAGGCCTCAGTTAGTAAAGTAAGTCACACTATGAACAGAAGTAGAAGAAAGTTAGAAACAGAAAGCCGTACAGAGGACACGTAATTGTCTTGGAATTAGGAGAGTTTTGTTAACCGTTAAAGCCATTATACAATTTTTAATTATAAAATAAATAAATAAAAACAAAAACAAAAAAAGGCTTTTTTGGTGAAGAAGTGGCCCAACCAAAGGCTCGACGTTTTTTATTTCCTTGTTGTTCAATTACGGCGACTGCGGGACCCACTAAACTTTATTAGAGAATCTGAGGGCTCAGTTTTTCTCCACCGTACACGTGTTACCATCGCAGCCCTCATTACCGTTGGATATTTTTTTTACTGACCACTAGTGTTTGCAGTGAAGTTAGGTCGCTTTGTCCCTCACAGTCTCACTCTCAAAAGTCACATGACAACAACATCTTTGAATGTGTCTCGACTGCAAACATGCTAAATTGATTAGCAGCAATCCTTGCATGTTTCCTTTTCTCTCGCCGGACGATCTTTTTCGTTTTGAGCATATATTAGTGTTGGGGCGCTAGTTGGGATCGACTTCAGACAGAGTTTTCGACCCACATTAGACCTTCTTTCATCCACGTACCACATTTCTATTGGCTGTTTTTTAAAAAGTGGGAAATTGGAAAAATCTCACTCCCAAACAAAAGTTGTAGATAAGGATGATCAATAGCAACAACAATCATGCAATTGTTTCTATAAACTTTTTCAATCGCTGATTTATGAAAGATTTTGTTTCGCACTAATTAAAAAGCCGTTACTTTCAATAAATTTTGGACAGTTATTGCTTTAATTCAAGTGATTAATTACGGATAACTACATGCATGCAGAAATCAACATAACTGATACACGTTTCCATTTCAGAATGTTCAACAACAAATATTTTGTGATCCATACGTTTATCAAAAAAAAAACATCGACAGTGTATTTTCATGCTCATGTCATAGCTAGACAGTACTCTTCTATTAGTCGTCTTCATGGAGATCGATACTTCCATTAAATTACATCCGATCCACCCCATTCAAAGCAAACATTAATTGATGTACCGCTGCCACCTACAATTGTTTCCGTCTATTGGTTTCATCACAACCCTTATAAAACACACGATGTAGTATAAATCTTACTTTAATCATGAATCAACAGTTTTTACTCATCTAGCAATAAGGTAAAAGACGATGTTTTTTGGGAAAAAGTGAATACACATCATTGTGAATAAGATCATCAGAAACTATAGTAAAATAATTGTGATGAGTGTTACCGAAATCTTAAATTTTTACAATGAAATTTTTTAACGGGGCCCTCATTCGTGTACCCACCGATTCCAACCAAAATCGCACTTTGATTGAATTGAGTCCCTATACTGATCATGAAGCTGCTAGAATCATTGGTATGTGACAAAATCATTCAGTTTATGTTTTTGGAATATAGCGTATGAGTTATCATGACCTTATTATAAAATGCCTCACAGATAGCTGAGAGCTTCCACAAGACAACAACAATAACCGATGTATCAGGCTCTTTCAAGACATAAATCAGTAGGAATACTGGCCAGATTAAAATCAGACAATAACACAAAAGGTGGAAAAATAAATCATACAGCTTAATAATACCAATAATACCTCATCGAAAATCCACTGGGAAACACCAGACTGTTGTAAGACTTTAATTTGTTTAAACAACAACCCTAAAATATCTTGCATGTGCTCTGTATACCAATCAAGAAACAAAATCAAACCAAATCCAGATAATATCAGGTTCTGACTAAAACATCAAGCACACCGATACCATCTATTCAACATAAGAAAGATTGTTGCGAGCTTCCGTGGTCAGCATAACATAAAACAAAGACGAATACAGAAACCCACCATGGCCAGCATCAGTAAGATCAATCGAAACATTGAAGAAAGAATATTCCATACTCCAGTCTGCTTCGCCAGCATACAGTCCTGTTGCCCAACCTGTGAATAAAAACAAGGAGAATTAAGATCAAGCAAGAAACACCTTCAAAATTAATACAGAGGAAAAATTAATTTTTAACTTCTCGTCAGTCACTATTAGCAGCAACAGCTTATTCTTTAAGAAAATTAAGATATAAGTTTGAAGACAACAATTAGAGATCTGAAGCCTACTTTGAAGTTTGTTACCTCTTTAAGATAGAAACTGCTAAAGAGTTTATTAATTTGGTCCTCAAGAAAACCTACCCAAGATTTTTAAGGCATGAAACAAACTTCCTTCACCTTCATGACCAATAAGATCACCAATATACCTGCATGGTGCCTCTTCATAATGATAGATACTAGGAGTCACAGGCCATATAACACTAAGCTCATGACCCTGCATTATTGGGACAACCTTCACAAGTACCTAAAACCAATGGAAACAATCACCGCAGAAGATACCACCTCAGAAACGTTCTAACATGAATTTATCTTCGTTTCTTGTAAATGCTAAAGCTAAAGTAAGGAACAGAAAACCTGCAAATGGTCTAGAGTACACGGCTGACCAGGAAATCGAGGAATATCCTTGTTGGTGTTTCGAACATCCTGGAATAACTCTTCCACTAGACCTTGAGTTTTATCAAGGTTTTCTGAAGACATGCAGAGCAAAGAGATGTATAAATGGTATATATACTAAATAGTTTTGTTTTCTGAAACTTTACCAAAAAAAAAAATCGAGTATTGGGTTAGCTCCAAAACCTACCCTTGCCATAAACAACCAGATGCATGATGTTGGCAGAATAGTGTTCGTCATAGAATTTCATTAGTTCACTTCTTGTATTCACTCCCTTTGCTTCCGGTCGTGCATGAAGAGTATCCATATTCCCTACGCAAGATTATGACTTTCTAAGTAGGATAAAAAAAAAAGTTGGGAAGGACCAGTGACGTTTCTTATGCATCAGAACACCAGCTAAGAACAAATAGAACATAAACCTGTGTTAAATTTGTGATATGGATGGTCTTCTCTACTTAGATGCTTCTGTAACTGCAATAAGGAAGACAAAACTCAACTTAGATGC
>NC_025687.1:3049117-3051009 GCF_000633955.1 Camelina sativa
ACGGCTGACCAGGAAATCGAGGAATATCCTTGTTGGTGTTTCGAACATCCTGGAATAACTCTTCCACTAGACCTTGAGTTTTATCAAGGTTTTCTGAAGACATGCAGAGCAAAGAGATGTATAAATGGTATATATACTAAATAGTTTTGTTTTCTGAAACTTTACCAAAAAAAAAAATCGAGTATGGGTTAGCTTCAAAACCTACCCTTGCCATAAACAACCAGATGCATGATGTTGGCAGAATAGTGTTCTTCATAGAATTTCATTAGTTCACTTCTTGTATTCACTCCCTTTGCTTCTGGTCGTCCATGAAGTGTATCCATATTCCCTACGGAAGATTATGACTTTCTAAGTACGATAAAAAAAAAGTTGGGAAGGACCAGTGACGTTTCTTATGCATCAGAACACCAGTTAAGAACAAATAGAACATAAACCTGTGTTAAATTTGTGATATGGATGGTCTTCTCTACTTAGATGCTTCTGTAACTGCAATAAGGAAGACAAAACTCAACTTAGATGCTACATACACATCAACAGACTTGTGGGCAATCAATATGAAGGGCTTAGATATTAAGTACTACAAGTTCAAAGAAAAACCAGTGAAATGCATTCTTCAGTGCCAATAATAACTAGATGGATAGATATAGTACGGTATATGTTGTTGAGAGAAGGGGTCAATACCTGGCCCAAACGCCAAGAATCTGACAACAAGTTTTTCTGATGCTCTGGATGAGAGGGAACTTGTTAGAATTCGTTGTATTTTAATAAAAGTCAACACACAGGGGAGCTATCAAGAAAGTCAAAAGCAAACCAGAGTCGACAGCCTTGATCTCCCTCATGGTGGCATCAGCTGACATCAATGGCTTGATAAAGAACTGTGCGAACCTAGTTAGACAAATAACATAACAATCCGACATATTCAAAAAGGCAAATCAGATAACATTAGTAAGCAAGAGAGAAAAGCAAATCCAAGTCAACCTATCCAAAGCTTCATCAAAAGAATCAGTGTTGATATCGAAATGGTAGTTAGTATCTTCAGTGGATGTATACGCATTTGTGCTCCCTCCATGCTACAAACAGATAAACTCCAATAAGCACATTCCAATTATGAGCAAGATTATATATAACAGAGACAAGACAGATAAGAGAAGAAGGTTACCTCTGTGATGTACTTGGAATAGCTATCTTCCTCTGGATATTTTTCACTTGCATAAAACAGCATATGCTCTGAATCCCCACCAGCAAAAACAATTAAAAGAGCAGAAGTTATTCACCCCATGGCCCATTGATTGAATCCTGCGATGATTATAAAATAGAACCACTAAAACGAAAACAAAGAGTACCAAGGAAGTGAGCTAGGCCTTCCAATCCTTCCGGGTCCGAGAACGACCCGACGCTAACGTTCATTGAAGCAGCACACTACGAGAAGCAGGCAAACATAGAAGAAATATTCAGCTATAATTTTTAGAATCAAAAATCAAAACAGTGAAGAATCGAGAGCTAACCTTGTCAGTCTCTGGGTTATCATGACCTTATTATAAAATGATTTTGATAAAGATGGAATTATTTTAGTAGAAATATCTAAAGCTTAGTGTGCATGGTGGCATGCACCTCGACCTAGGCCTACGATACATCCATGGTGTTGTACTTATGTGGTCATTTAATTTATATTATTTTTGCACCCCTTCTCGTTTATTTTCAGGTTTGCTGGACTTTTGAACTTAAATTAGAAGTTGAAATAAAAGTTTTTAAAAAGTTAAGGAAAAAAAACAAATTCCTAATTTACATTTATTGCATCGTGACAACTATATATGTAGTGTATAGTACGGCCGGTGTGTGTGGTGGTGGTGTGGGGGGGGGGGGTGGTAGGTCGAGAAGTTGGTGGGCCGGAT
>NC_025687.1:3052846-3055782 GCF_000633955.1 Camelina sativa
GGGGGGGGGGGGTGGAAGGTCGAGAAGTTGATGGGCCGGATCCATCAGAATCCAAATCGTCCATCTACATAACAACCAATCTTAAGGCCCGTGGCTTTACAATATAAAAAGTGAAAAATAATCCTAAATGGGCTCAAAATTATACTTCTGGTAATTTAGCTAGCGGTCGAGAATTTTTAATTTGTAGTTTCATGAAGCGTCTCTATAATACGATGGAATAATTCAGACAAGCAACTTCACACATATGATTTAGCCAAAGATAACGTGCCAAGTCTGGACACTAGATGAAACTTATTAATAAAGTTCGAGTTTTTTGTGTTTTTTTTTGTTTTGGTTTTGGGACATTGGATTTAAACTTGTGGCTGGTACGAGAAGCCATTGACAGAGAGACCTCCATCTACACAAATGGTTTGACCAGTTATGTACGAAGCTGCAGGCATACACAGAAAAGCCACGACCGAGGCTACTTCTTCGGGCTCCCCGAAACGTCCCAATGGCTTTCTAGATACCACCACCTTCGTGAATTCATCATCATACACCTAAAGATCATCATCAAAGTCAAGAGATCAGCCAAGGCAAGACAGAGAGATGATTCTTGGAGGAAATTTTAGTATATTTTGTATCTCACAGCTGCAGCTAGAGGAGTTGCAATGACTGCAGGAGCCAAAGCATTAACCCTAATGCCGTCACTAGCCCACTCGCATGCCAAATTCCTTGCTAGCTGGTTCATCGCCCCTAATGTCATAAACACAAAGAAACTGTTTCAAGATCCAGTTTATGGCTTTGTTATATTTACATGTGAAAACTATTGTAAGATAAAAAGAAACAGAGAGTTTTTTTTGTGTTCTTCCATAATATAGTATATTACCTTTTGTTGCAGAGTAGATGGAACCAACAGAAAGCGATACAACTCCAGCAATAGAAGACATGAGCACGATATTTCCACTTCCGGAAGTCTTAAGAAGAGGATGGGCAAGCTGGCTCAGATGATAAGCAGATTCTAAGTTGGTCGAAATATGAAACGAGAAATCCTCTGCTGTATAGTCCACCGTCGGCTTTGCCCGAATAGCTCCCACATTGTTTATCTTATGATCAAAAGAATCCATTAAAACCAAGATTTTGGGGTAAGTGATGAAGAGTACATAAAGATGAACGTACGAGAATATCGAGCTTGCCACCAAACATTGAAGACACAGTCTGCATTAGGCTCTCTCTCTCTGTTCTCAGAGATGCGTCACAGACTGAACCAGTGACTTGGAATCCCTTCTTTTTCCATTTGCTTAAACACTCATTAAGCTGAGATTCATCTCTGGCACAAGTATGTATTACTGCTCCAAATCCTGCAAGTTCCTCTATTACAGCATGCCTGTTTGGTTCAAGAATGAAGAAACAGAGGTTAAATTATAGTAGAATGCTTTCAAGAAGATATGAAAATATTTTGGAGCTTATATACGAACCCAATCCCTTTGGTTCCACCGGTTACAAGTGCGGTCTTGCCCTTAAGGCTCCATCTGTGGCTTTGCTCTGCTCCAGACATTGCTCTCTCCTAGCGCCTGAAGAGCTCAGACTGCAGAAGAGAACAAGTGGAGCAAACATAAAGTTGAATGATCACCAGTCATTGGAGATAAAATAAACTCAAGAAGTTGGGCCGGGTCATTGTCTCAAGACTCAAGCGGATCCAAAATCGTCGTCTACGTAAGAACGAATCTTAGGCCCGTGTCTTCACAACATATAAAATAGTCAAATGGAAAAACAAATTTAGTGAAACTAATTCTAAATACAAAGAAGTTTCCTTAAAAAATTATACTTCTGGTCTGAAACACGTACTTAGGCCTCTGATGATCCTAGTCATTTTGCATTTTAGTGAGTTTTTGATAAGATCTCAATAATGCTCACATTTAGCCGGTTGTTGATTATACACATTTGTTAACTACTTAAAGTGATGACTTGTCTGAGATCAATTATTTTCTTCTGTTTTTTTTTTTTTTTTAAACATATGAACCAAATATAGGTATTAGATTCTTTCTTGCACGTATATTTCCCAAAAACCTTGTCTGGATCTATTTTATTGTGTGCTAGTTTGGGATGTTTATCCATCTCAAAACAAAAGTTAGGTCCTTGCCACTCATCATCACGATCAGCTAAACTAACTTGAGCAGTTCAACATTATAGTTTTTTTTTAATGGAATTGTATGCCTTTTGTGCGAATATGTTAGGAATTTTACTTAGAATTAATCTACAAGCCTTATACAGAAATATGAGAGAACTCAGAGAAGGCGTGAATTTTATGATAGGATAAAACCGTATTATTTTGGATGGGAGGACAAAATAACACTTTTGATTTTACTTATATAAATTGTGATCATTCTCGTCTGCATCACTGTTGACCATTGGTTTAGATGCGTTTAAGTTCGAGTTTTATTTGTTTTTGGGACATTGGATTTAACCTTGTGGCTGATACGAGAAGCCATTGACAGAGATACCTCCATCTACACAAATGGTCTGACCAGTTATGTAAGAAGCTGCAGGCATACATAGAAAAGCTACGAGCGAGGCTACTTCTTCCGGTTCTCCGAAACGGCCTAACGGCTTTCTAGATATTATCACCTTCTTGAACTCATCATCATACACCTAAAGATCATCATCAAAGTTTTAAATATATTAGCAAAGGCAAGAAAGAGAGATGATTCTTGGAGGAAATGTAGCATAGTTAGTATCTCACAGCTCCAGCTAGAGGAGTTGCAATGACTCCAGGAGCCACAGCATTAGCCCTAATGCCATCACTAGCCCACTCGCATGCCAGATTCCTCGCTAGCTGATTCATCGCCCCTAATGCCACACACACACATACACATCAAGGCCTTAGATTGTTTCAAGTGCTTTTGCATTTACATGTGAAAACTATTGTAAGAAAAAAAAAAAAAAAAAAAAACCCT
>NC_025687.1:3056150-3064031 GCF_000633955.1 Camelina sativa
AAAAAAAAAAAAAAAAAAAAACCTCTATTAAAAGTCTCAAACAGAGAGGTGCTCTTGTTTTCTTCAACATTACCTTTTGTTGCAGAGTAGATGGAGCTAACAGTAAACGATAAAACTCCAGCAACAGAAGACATGAACACAATGTTCCCACTTCCTGAAGTCTTAAGCAGAGGATGCGCAAGCTGGCTCAGATGGAAAGCAGATTCTAAGTTGGTCGAAATATGAAACGAGAAATCCTCTGCTGTGAAATCTACCGTCGGCTTTGCCCGAATCGATCCCACGTTGTTTATCTAATAATCAAAACATTACATTAAATCAAGATTCTGGGTCATTGATAAGAGTATATAAAGATTGACTTACGAGTATATCGAGCTTGCCACCAAACATTGAAGACACAGTCTGCATCAAGTTCTCTCTCTCTATTCTCAAAGTTACGTCACAGACCGAACCAGTGACTTGAAAACCCTTCTTTTTCCATTTGCTCAAACACTCATTAAGCTGAGATTCATCTCTAGCACAAGTGTGTATCACTGCCCCGAATCCTGCAAGTTCCTCTACTACACCATGCCTGTTTGGTTCAAGAAACAGAGAATTAAAAATAAAGTAGAATTGATCTCAAGAAAATATGGAAAGATTTTGGAGCTTATATACGGACCCGATCCCTTTGGTTCCACCGGTTACAAGTGCGGTCTTGCCCTTAAGGCTCCATCTCTGGCTTTGCTCTGCTCCAGACATTGCTTTCCTACGGGGCGCCTGAAGGAGCTTAGATTGAAAAGTGAAGAGAATTATGTGGAGCAGACACAAAGTTAATAGATAGATCATCAATCAAATCATTGGAGAAAAAAACTCAAGATGATGGGCCAGGTCCAGCAATCTATATATACATCATTTATAAGATATGACATTGGCATTAAATTTTATAATTATTTTTTACTTCAAATAATATCAAATTCAGAATATAATTGAAGAAGAGATTTTCTCTTTTAATTACTTTTTACTCTAAATATGAAGATTGTCATTTTTTTTGAGTAATTACCAATTTGGTTTTTCCATTATAATCTTCATTTGGTGATACATAATTTGGAAATTTATAATAAATCGTGTGATAACAATTGACAAATTTTCCCAGCAATTTTATGAAAAGGATGAATGTTTTATACTTTAACTAAGAATTTACTCCATATTTTAAACTATGTATATAAATTAAAGTTAAAATTAGTGATACATTAATAAAAATTAAATCTTGATAAGCCAATATATTTTCTTGGTCCCAATTTTTTTTATAGTTCTGCTTAAGAATCGATAAATTAATAACTCTATAAATGAACTTTATACAGTATACACTTTTAAAAAAATGATGAATATGTTTTATACTTACCAGAAGTGACAGATGCTCTAGATAACATATTATATAATATAGACACATATTTTAATCAATTAATTAAAGTTTATAAAAGTAAACAATTAGTATAATTCATATAAAAAAACTAACTTACTTTTATTTTCATTGCACACATAAACTAAATATACTAAAGTGTTAGATTATTTATATATGAAACTAACAAAAATAGAAAGCCATTTATATTGTACTAATATTATTGAAAAACTACAATATAATTAAAATACTACTATCTCTATAGTGAAAACTAAAAAAAAAACACTTCTCAGACGATTTAAATATTTAAGAACTGTATCGTTTTTTCTATATCATAAAAAATACACAGTATACACCTAAAACATAGAATTTGGACACTACATAATATATAGATGCAAAATACTGTACATTTATAAAATACAAAAATTAGTTATATATATGTAGTTAATCTACCAAACAATACATTTTGCATCTTTTTTAACAAATTTAGCCTTGCGGTGTACCACAGGTGAATATCTAGACTGAGAGGATCTAAATCATCGTCCAATGATAAACGTTTGCGTAACAACGAAATCTTACGCCCGTATTAGTCAAAAGGGAAAACGAACGTAATTATTTTTGTCCAGCCAAAATTTGTATATTCGAAAACTTTTAGCCTAAGGGGAAAAAGCAACACGAAAGCTTTGTTATAGGTGAACACAGATAATATCTCAACTTCCCCATTTCATTTTTCATTTGACCAAATTAAGAGGTCTTTTATCTTTAAGACTTAAGAGTTATATTTACGAAAAAAAAAGAGAGTTATATTTACGGTTTTTTATTAGTACGGTGATGTTAACTATAGCTAGACGGCATGGTTTCCCTTTTTTTCTTAGCCAATAGTAGTATATATCTATCAGCTTGTGTGATTTGGGTTGGATTGTTGGGTGCACGTACTTAATTATATTAGACCTCTGATTATCCTAGTCATTTGCATTTTAATGAGTTTTAAGTTCTCACATTTAGCCGGTTGTTGATTATACAGATTTGTTAATTACTTAAAGTGATGACTTGTCTGAGATCAATTATTTTCTTTTGTTTTTATAATGTATGAACCAAATAGGTATAGATTCTTACTTGCACGTATATTTCCCCAAAAACCTTGTCTGAATCTACTTTATTGTATGCTAGTTTGGGATGTTTCTATTCATCTCCACAAGTTAGGTCCTACGACTTATCATCACGATCAGCTATAACTAATACTTGAACATTTCAACATCATAGTTTTTTTTGGAATTGTATGTCTTATGTGCTAATCCTCTTAATAGGTCTTTTACTTAGAATAAATTAACAAGCCTTATACATAGCTTTTTTAACAATATAAGGATTCTCCATAATTAATTAAGAAATTAATTTAGAGGATTTCCTTTTGTGCCGACAAACAAATTTTGAGCTGATAAAAAGTCAAGTTTCGAACTTGCAGCTGATTGGTTTTTTGCGAATAGTATAACAGTTTAGTGCTAAGTTTTAATGAGAGCTTAATGGTCGATCCAGACTTTTTTTTTTCTTTTCTTTTTGAAAAAAAAATCCATGAAGCCTCTATATACGATAGAACTATTCAGACAAGCAACTTCACACATAACAAAACGTACTTTCATCTCTTTCTTATTATTGTCCATCAATGGCAATTGCTTACAAATCAATAGCTCTTTCCATAATCACCCAATTATGCCTCGTTTCTTGTGTGCTAAGTCAACAAAACGAAACCAAATTTCTTTACCACGGATTTTTTGAAGCTAATCTTCTCAAGTATGGATCCTCCAAGATCCTCCCAAGTGGCATATTGGAGTTAACAAACACCTCAAGGAGACAAATGGGTCAAGCCTTCTATGGCTTCCCCATACCCTTCAACAAGACGAAATCATTAAACTCGCTTTCTTTCTCCACAAGTTTCGTTTTCTCAATCGACGCACCAGGTCATGGCCTAACCTTTCTGATCTCACCGTCCATGGATTTCACCCAAGCCATGCCGAGCCAGTTTCTCGGTCTCTTCAATACTTCAAACAACGGGAACTCCACAAACCGAATTCTCGCGGTGGAATTCGACACGGTGAAGTCAAACGAGTTTCTTGACGTAGACGATAACCACGTAGGCATCGACGTGAACGGTTTGGTCTCCGTTGAATCTGCACCAGCTTCATTCTTTTCCAACAAGCAAAGCAAGAATATAAGCTTGAAGCTTTCGAGTAAAGACCCGATCCGGGCTTGGATCGAATACAATGGAGGGGAAATGCTTCTCAATGTCACATTGGCTCCTCTTGACATTTCTAAACCTAAGTTTCCTCTTTTGTCCAGAAAGATGAACCTTTCAGAGATTTTCTTGGAGAAAATGTATGTTGGGTTCTCGGCATCCACAGGAAACATGACGGGTAATCATTTTGTAACTGGATGGAGCTTTAGCAGAGAAGGGAAAACACAAGACTTTGATCTCACTCTACTTCCTTCGCTTTCAACCCCGTCGCCATCTGATTTTGATGACTTTGATCCCATCTTAGATCCTTCTACAGATTCAGCAACCTTAAATCCTTACCGCACCAAGCGGATCTGCACACTTGCAATCATCATCTTTATGATTTGTAATTGAAACCAAGAGGCCTAACGCATCGGTCTTATTATAAATGTATTACTTTCTTGATTTTATTAGAGATGAATAAATTGGATACCCTTAAGCAATTACATTAACTGGTCTGTTATTATTACACAAGTACTGTTTGTTATTACATTAATCTCAACTCTTTGCTTAATAAGTTTAAGATCATTTATGTTTTAAAAGAACTGGAAGTCTGGATCAGGTGAAGTCAACGAGGTGTCAGTAGATTAAAAAAAAAAAGCCTATATAACTAAATTTTTGTTTTATCTTTGAATTTAATATAATCCTTTTAATTTTGTTTGTTTATATGTTATTTTTTTGACGAATCCAAAAAGGAATAATTGCTTCCCGGATTTGATTTTATATAATCCTCTATATCTTCGTGTATCAAACGGAATTTGAGGAAGTTAGGCTATTCTGGACCTATATGACCATCACTGCCGTTGGCGTACTATCAAAGATCCCTCGTGACATACTAGAAGCGGTCTTTTCCACTGGAATCTCTCTATTTGTCACGGCCCCTACGGTTAGTATCTTCTTTATTCGTCTCATTCTTGATGATGATTAGAAGATCAGATAGTCTTTTAGTTTTGGAACCTGAGACTACTGAATGAAACAGCTCACAAAACCATGGTTGAAGCTGCCCTTCTCACTACTTATATTAAAAACCGTGAAACTTCCACCACAAATATGAAGAATAAGAAGTTTTATCAAGTTTGTAAGTGTTTTATTGTTAAATTTGAATTGGTCTAAGTCGTAGGAATGAGTCTTTCGTTGTTAACGGAGTAGTTAAATAAGTTGCAGGTTTTTTACGAAGTAGTACTAAGTTGATTGTTCTACTATAAGTTCTTTTCCTGTAACACTTTATTAATTAATCGAATCATTCAGTTTATTTTTGGACTCTGAAACTTACAAAATACTCCTCACTACGAACTTGGAGAGTAGAGATTAGAGAAAGACAAGAAACAGTTATGTCTCTTCTGCTTGATGTTCTATTTAAGATCACTTTAGCTAATCGATGGATCCAAGTTTTTAATTCCAAATTGTCATTTTGTGAAGGATGATGATTCTGTAAAAGAATACATTTGATGATTATTGAAGTAATAAAATGTTTTCATTGTACCGAACCAATACAAATTGTAGGCCCATTAAGCGAAGCCCATTCTTAACCCTATTAGGTTTGAATGATGATGGAGCTTCAGCCTCCTCCAAACAAGGAGATAGGTTTGGCCCCAGTAATCGTCTTTTGGGACATAAAGAGGTTTCCTGTTCCTGATGGCTATGATTCTCGTCGGGTGATATACAAGATAGAGTTGTTACTATTTCAGATATATTTTGTAAANAAAAAAAAAAAAAAAAAAAATTATGAAAAGAGTGTAAAAGGAAATAAAATATGAATCGCGGGGATGATGACACGTGTAATTGTTGAGACACGATCTGATCCAAACCTATTTATATTATTCTTCGCTGCTTTTTCTGTCTTGACCGCTACTTATCCATCTCTCTCTTCTGTCTTCTGTCTTCTTCTTCTTTTGTCTACGTTTCGTCGCCGATCTCGACCGGATTCCATCTTACCACCTCCTGCCAAACCCTAGGTGAGCTTAGATTGTTATGTTTTTTTTTGGGGGGGGGGGGTAATTTTTGTGGCAAATTCACCCTAAAATGCTGCTTCTGATGATATTAGATTCCCGGAGAGAACGAAATTTGGGTTTTCGCCGGAATTAAAAATTAAGGGGCCGAGACGAAGATGGGTACAACTACGACAACGAGCGCTGTGTATATCCAAGTTATTGAGGATGTCGTCAACAAAGTCCGAGAGGAGTTCATTAACAACGGAGGCCCTGGGGAGAGTGTTCTCAGTGAGCTTCAAGGAGTAAGTTTTCAATCAGAGTTTTCTTCCTTCGCTGCTAAATGATTCAAATTTTTAATATCTTTAGTTAATTCGCCGATGTGGGTGGCTTGGATTTGATCCAATGCAACTAGGGTTTTTTGGGGAATTCATCTCTCTATTTTTTACTTGGTTTTTTGAATCCATAATTTATTTCTGGAGCTTAATTGGGACCTGTGTGTTTTTCTCCGAGTAGATTTGGGAGACGAAGATGATGCAAGCTGGAGTCTTGAACGGACCAATAGAGAGGTCATCGGCTCAGAAGCCAACTCCTGGAGGTCCACTGACTCATGATCTCAATGTTCCTTATGAAGGTACTGAGGAGTATGAGACTCCCACTGCTGAAATGCTCTTCCCTCCGGTAAATTAAATTAAACTCACTCTACTAAATCTTGAATTTTGTGATTGAGCATTAGCTTTTATCAATTGGTTTCTTTTCCACTTGAGATGTTGTTCCTGTAAGTCCTTATTGTTTTTTTTTTTTTTCTGTGTTTGAGCAGACACCATTGCAGACTCCCCTTCCAACGCCGCTTCCTGGTACTGCTGATAACTCCTCCATGTATAACATCCCTACCGGCTCAAGTGATTATCCAACCCCTGGAACTGACAATGGAAGCAACACTGATATTAAAGGAAGACCCAGTCCTTATATGGTGAGCTCTGCTTCTTATTAAGGCTGCTGTGTGGTGCCACAAATGCTTATCTAAGTGTTTTCATAGAATTTACAGAGGCAAAAATAAATGATTGACTTCATATTTTTTGGGTTTTTCTGGTTGACATAAACTGAGAATATGTTCTCTATTGCAGCCACCTCCTTCCCCGTGGACAAATCCCAGACTTGATGTCAATGTTGGTAAGTACTACTTCTACCAGTACGTTAGGTATCAATTTGTTGTTTGGGATATAAACGTCTGACCTGTTGCTAGCTTATGTGGATGGTCGTGATGAGCCTGAAAGAGGAAACTCTAATCAGCAGTTTACACAGGTACTTAACATCTAAATCAAGAATTGTGAGTTTGGATTTTTTTTGTTTGGGTTCTTATCTTCGTTGTAGCAATTACGTGATTGCTTTGATTAGTGCCCATTTCAATTACTTCCTCAATGGACATATTTTTCAAGTTGACTAATATATATATATATAGCTAACATTATAACCTAATATCCATAATTGGAATACGTCCAGGACTTATTTGTGCCATCCTCCGGTAAACGAAAACGTGATGATTCTTCTGCCCCTTATCAAAATGGTGGATCTATACCTCAACAGGATGGTGCAAGCGATGCTATCCCTAAGGTGTGTGTGTAGAACTACACATTTGCATTTGCATTTGGAATAGCTCTCATGAGTAAAACAAAATGTCCTTAGCTCCCTTAGAAAATTAAGTAAGGGAGAAGACTCCTCTTCATTTTTCCACTTCACAAGTTTATTAGTGCCATCCAAAAGAAGATACATGAATTCAAAACTGGTTAAGTTGCATAAAGATACGCGCATCTATAAGTTCTCAGTTTAAGAAGAGAATTTTACTTTCAAGAATGATGTAGTTAGAAAAATTTCAGTGATACATCTGATAGGAGCAATTTTTTCAGGCAATTTTTGAATGTGATGCACTCCGGATAACATATGTTGGCAATAGAAAGGTCCCACGAGATTTTATCTGCTCATCATCGAAGATTCCTCAAGTTGATGGGCCAATGCCTGACCCGTATGATGAAATGTTGTCCACACCAAATGTAAGAATGCTTCAGCTTTTCATTTAGTAGTCAGAATTCCTGTGAACATATACTTCTTCAACGAGTTTAAAACCAGTAACCAGAATCTCTTACTAACTGGATCCCTTCTCACCACCTTCCGTAGATATTGAACTATATATAAACTCATTTGACTTCTTATTACATGATAACGAAGGGAATGAGAATTTCTCATTTAAACTTCATGTTCCATTTGGATTTTTCCTCAAACATACAACAATTACTTTTGCTAGTAAATCC
>NC_025687.1:3065811-3067285 GCF_000633955.1 Camelina sativa
TGGATCCCTTCTCACCACCTTCCGTAGATATTGAACTATATATAAACTCATTTGACTTCTTATTACATGATAACGAAGGGAATGAGAATTTCTCATTTAAACTTCATGTTCCATTTGGATTTTTCCTCAAACATACAACAATTACTTTTGCTAGTAAATCCATGAATTTTTATTTACTGGGTTGCAGATATACAGTTATCAAGGACCCAATGAAGAGTTTAACGAGGCCAGGACTCCTGCTCCAAACGGTAAGAGAAGCCAAAGAAAGATGTTTTTAATGCAAGTAAATGAATATCATCTGCTAAATTCCCTCTTTGTTAGAGATCCAAACGAGCACTCCTGTTGCTGTACAAAACGACGTTATTGATGATGATGAAGAGCTGTTGAATGAAGATGATGATGATGACGAATTGGACGACCTAGAAAGTGGTGAGGATATGAACACACAACATCTGGTTTTAGCTCAGTTTGACAAGGTAATGACTCTTGTTTACACAGATCTACGGGTGTGTTTCTATGCACATAAATCTTATCACAGTAAGACTTGTTTGGTGTTGTAACTAGGTGACTCGCACAAAGAGCAGGTGGAAGTGCAGTCTGAAAGACGGGATCATGCATATAAATGATAAGGATATTCTCTTCAACAAAGTAATATGTGCCTCCCAAATAAGCTTGGTGCTATTCTGGTAGCGATAATACCTAACTATTCTATCTACTTTTTCAGGCAACAGGCGAGTTCGACTTCTGATCTTCACCATAGCAATGCTTCTAGAAAAGAAAGTCACAGTTCCATTTCAATGTCTTTCTTTTTACCTTAAGATTTAGACCGACCTCCGAGAGAGCGACATGATTATTTATGGGAAAGTGTACTCTGGTTGGCTTGTTGTATGTACAAAAAGAACAGATTTTTTCCGGCCAAAGAAGGCTTATTTCATGAGTTTCTATCCTCTTTCACACGATGGAAATACTTTTCAAAAGCTGGATCTTACTTACAGTTATATGTACCTCTTTCTTAATACAGCATTTGGATTCACATTCGACCAAGGTCAACCTTAGCAATCGGATGGATCTCGTGAATATATTTCAGACCAAGTGCATTCTCAACTCTGTTTGGTGCTTTGGATATCGTTCAGTTTGGTGAAAGGCCTAAACGAAGGTCAGAGTATTTTTAAGTTAGTTTTTGTCGTTTTCATACCACAGCACAAACTATGATGGTAAATTTCGTAATTATGATACAATGTTAGTGACAGAAGCGAAAGTCAAAATATGTGAATCGAAACAAAATCTTAAACCGGATTGGCCATGCATTATTGGAGGATTTAAACGTTCTCAACAGATGAAGGTGGTGGTTGTAATGTTGTAGTTATAAAAAACGACCCAAACCAAACAATAAAGACGTTGACCTTTTTTAGGCCTTTGACCATACTGTAAGAACACCAAAGGCAAAACAAGTAACCCAAGCCAACAGAGTGGA
>NC_025687.1:3068354-3071423 GCF_000633955.1 Camelina sativa
AAGAGCGTGTTCCCGAGATCACCCACTAGGCTGCAAAGGCAAGCACCCGCCGCTCTGCATCTTGACCGTGTTCCCGAGAACCCCTTTCTGCAGCAGTCTTGTGATGCTGTTGCAGGCGCAGCTATTCCTCTGTTTTCACCTCTCTTTGTTTCTCCAAATTCGCAATCTTCTCTCTCACCAGAAGGCCACGTAAATCCATATCAGCACGCTTCTCCATCTGGAATAGAGCACGATTTTTCGTTCCCGGTGAGTATTACTGAGAAGAACGGACCTCAGCCGTCAATGGACCACAAGGAAGGGTTGCAATATTCAGCTAAGGCCGACTATAGTGACCAGATTGGTCTCTTGAATATTTTTCAGACCAAGTGCGTGCTTGTACATCATTCGCAGTGAGGGTTTTAGCATTTAGAATGGTCCCTTGATGTTTCAGAATCCAAATGTTTTTCAATAGTTTTCTTATTAACCCATTTCTCAAGACATATATAGCTACTAGCTAGATATAATTGAAAGAAACTAAGAAAGATCCAGCTTTTGGGAAGTTAATTTGCCCATTGCCTGAAAGACAATAAAGATTCATTAAATAAAGTTGATATGCCTTCGACAGGAAAAATCTGTTCTTTTTGTACAGCAAGCCAACCAGAGTACACTTTCCCATAAATAATCATGTCTTTCTCCGTCTGTCTTAAATCATAAGGTAAAAAGAAAGACACTAGACATTTCAAGGACTGTGACTTTTCTAGAAGCATTGCTAGTGTCGTGTCAAGATCAGAAGTCGAACTCGCCTGTTGCCTGAAAAAAGTTAGACATGGTGTGTGTTAGTATTATTTTTACCATAATAGCTCCAACCTTAATTGGGAGGCACAGATTACTTTGTTGAAGAGAATGTCCTTATCGTTTATATGCATGATCCCGTCTTTCAGATTGCACTTCCACCTGCTTTTTGTGCGAGTCACCTAGTTACAAAGACCAAACAAGTCTTACTGTGATTAGAGTTACATCAGAGAATACATACACTGTGATTAGAGTTACATCAGAGAATACATCCAGAAACCTACGTAAACAGGAGGGTCATTACCTTGTCAAATTGAGCTAAGACCAGATGTTGCGTGTTCATATCCTCACCACTTTCTAGGTCGTCCAACTCGTCGTCATCATCATCTTCGTTCAACAGCTCTTCATCATCTTCAATGATATCGTTTTGTACAACAACAGGAGTGCTCGTTTGGATCTCTAACAAAGAGGGAAGTTAACAGATGATATTCATTTACTTTGCTTATAACACTCTCAAAATCTTTGTCTGGCTTCTCTTACCGTTTGGAGCAGGAGTTCTGGCCTCGTTAAACTCTTCACTGGGTCCTTGATAACTGTATATCTGCAACCCAGTAAATGAAATTCATGGAATTACTAACAGAAGTAATTGCGTGACGGTATCTCTAGTTAGTTAGATAATATCTCTAAACAAATGTTGCATAATTGTTGGCAAATCCAAATGCAATATCTATGATAGGGGAGTGAGGATGGATTAAATTGTACTAAGGCATTAAAGTGTCCTGTTACTGATCTGTAGACATGTAGAAAAATTATATACCTATTGAAATTTGACCTACTCAATGAAAAGCAGCATTCTTACATTTGGTGTGGACAGCATTTCATCATAAGGGTCAGGCATTGGCCCATCAGCTTGAGGAATCTTCGATGATGAGCAGAAGAAGTCTCGTGGGGCCTTTCCTTTACCAACATAGGTTATGTGGAATGCATCACACTCAAAGTTTGCCTGCAACATTGTGGTCCAATCAGGTGTGCCACCGAGACATAAATACATCATTCTTGAAATAAAAATAAAAGCAGGTGCTACAAATACTCTCATAATTTCGTTTTTCTCACACACACCTTTGGGATAGCATCGCTTGCACCATCCTGTTGAGGTATAGATCCACCATTTTGATAAGGTGCAGAAGAATCATCACGTTTTCGTTTCCCGGAGGATGGCACAAATAAGTCCTGGACGTATTCCAATTAAAGATATTAGGTTCTACATACATTTCACGTATAGTCGACTTTAAATATCTGAACAATGAGATGAGCACTGATCAAATCAATCACGTAACTGTTGCAATGAAGATTTTGAACCCAAACCAAAAAGCCAAACTCACGATTCTTGATTAGATGTTAAGTAGAAGTACCTGCGTAAACTGCTCATTAGAGTTTCCTCTCTCAGGCTCATCACGACCATCCACATAAGCTAGCAACAGGTCAGACGTTTATATCTCAAACAACAAACTGATACCTAACGTACTGGTAAAATTAGTACTTACCAACATTGACATCAAGTCTGGGATTTGTCCACGGGGAAGGAGGTGGCTGCAATAGATAACATACTCTCAGTTTATGCCAACCAGAAAGAAACCAAAAAATATGAAGTCAATCATTTTTGCCACACAGCAGCTTTAATAAGAAGTATAGCTCACCATATAAGGACTGGGTCTTCCTTTAATATCAGCGTTGCTTCCATTGTCAGTTCCAGGGGTTGGATAATCACTTGAGCCGCCGGTAGGGATGTTATACATGGAGGAGTTATCAGCAGTACCAGGAAGCGGCGTTGGAAGGGGAGTCTGCAATGGTGTCTGCTCAAACACAGAAAAAACAAAACAATGCCAAAGACAATAAGGACTTACAGCAACAACATGTCAAGTGGAAAAGAAACCAATTGATAAAGCTAATGCTCAATCGCAGGATTCAAGATTAGTAGAGTGAGTTTAATTTAATTTACCGGAGGGAAGAGCATTTCAGCAGTGGGAGTCTCGTACTCCTCAGTACCTTCATAAGGAACATTCAGATCATGAGTCAGTGGACCTCCAGGAGTTGGCTTCTGAGCCGATGACCTCTCTATTGGTCCGTTCAAGACTCCAGCTTGCATCATCTTCGTCTCCCAAATCTACTCGGAGAAAAACACACAGGTCCCAATTAAGCTCCAGAAATAAATTATGGATTCAAAAAACCAAGTAAAAAATAGAGAGATGAATTCCCCAAAAAACCCTAGTTGCATTGGATCAAATCCAAGCCACCCAC
>NC_025687.1:3071549-3083047 GCF_000633955.1 Camelina sativa
TTACCGGAGGGAAGAGCATTTCAGCAGTGGGAGTCTCATACTCCTCAGTACCTTCATAAGGAACATTGAGATCATGAGTCAGTGGACCTCCAGGAGTTGGCTTCTGAGCCGATGACCTCTCTATTGGTCCGTTCAAGACTCCAGCTTGCATCATCTTCGTCTCCCAAATCTACTCGGAGAAAAACACACAGGTCCCAATTAAGCTCCAGAAATAAATTATGGATTCAAAAAACCAAGTAAAAAATAGAGAGATGAATTCCCCAAAAAACCCTAGTTGCATTGGATCAAATCCAAGCCACCCACATCGGCGAATTAACTAAAGATATTAAAAATTTGAATCATTTAGCAGCGAAGGAAGAAAACTCTGATTGAAAACTTACTCCTTGAAGCTCACTGAGAACACTCTCCCCAGGACCTCCGTTGTTAATAAACTCCTCTCGGACTTTGTTGACGACATCCTCGATAACTTGGATATACACAGCGCTCGTTGTCGTAGTTGTACCCATCCTCTTCTCGGCCCCTTCAATCTCCTTAATTTAATCCCGGCGAAAACCCCAAATTCGTTCTCCAAGACTCTGATTTTATAAAGGCAACATTTTAGGGTGAATTGCCCAAGACAATTGCAATACAATCAAAATAAAAAGGAATCCGAGCTCGTTACGGCTCACCTAGGGTTCGGCGGAGGAGGTAAGACGGAGGAGTCTGGGACTGGTAGAGATCGGCGACGAAGCGTAAGAGAGAGAAGACAGAGAGATCAGAGATCGAGAGAGGAGCGGTCAAGACAGAACAGCAGCGAAAGAATATAAATAGGTTTGGATCAGATCACATCGCAACATAGACACGTGTCATCATCGCCACGATCCAGATTTTGCTTTCTTCGCGACAAGTTTTTTTTCTCATCACCTACACGATAATTGTATTTTAATAATTAAATTAAAACCATAAATCCACTTACAGAATTAACCAAAAACTTTAAATGTTTTCTAACCACTATTAGAATATTCAGCACAATATGGATATTAATATTCTATCAGTTAAAATTATTTTTTCCAAATTAACCGTAGTCTTCTGAAAATTTATATTTAATAAATATAAAAAACCCAAGTATCATCATCTTCTAGCTTGAGAGTAAAATGAGAGAGAGGTGTAAACGTTATTTGAGATTTGTGTTTTGAAATTTTCTTCTCATATACATAGTTGATGCCAATATTCATGTTCTCCCACCTTGTTTCCCATCTTCCTTACTCTTCTTTTGAGACTTTGGGTTATTAAGTACCTTTTGAGACAATCGTTGCCATTTTTTTTAATGATCTTGAACTGTGAGTAGAAATGTCTAACAAATTTTTTTAGAGAATGTCTTAATTAAAAGCTTACGAAATAAAAGTATTTTTTTAATATCTAAATAGAACAAGAGTGTAATATAAATAGTGACAAAATATATCATATTATATTTTAAAAGTAAAACAAACAAAAACTTGTAAAACATTTAATATTGTGTATCCGCTAAAGACTAAGTGAAATTTTATCACCTGTTTCAACGTCTAAAAAAAAGTCATGGCTCAAGCCTCCTGCTACTAGCCTACTAGCTAGTTTCCCCTCGATCAAAACGAACAGTCGCCACAAAATAATTCTGATTCAGACTTAGCCACTTGGTTCAGCACTTTCAACCGTCAGATTTTCACTCTGAAAAATTCCAACGTCTCTCTCAACACCACGTCATTCTTTTTTTGAATAAAAAAAATCTGTGTAAAATATGTTTCTGACACTGTTCACTTTTTTTCTCTTGTACTTTTGTGTTTGGTTTCCCACCTGAGAAGTCTGAGTTTCTTTCTTTCTTTCTTTCTTTCATTTTTTTTCTTTTTTCTTTGCCTTTTGTATAATTGTTTTTTCCTGTTAAGAGTTTCTCCGTACGGTTAATTTTTATTTTCTTTTGCAATAATTGAAAAGGGCTGTTGAAATAAATCTGTAACGTGATCACTTATTTTCTGATTACAATCCAAAATTCTTATGATCATGACATTATCGTCAGAGTCAAAAAGAGACAAAGATCGAGTGGTTCATAACTTTCCATTGGATTCTTCAATATCTCGATTTTTTTTCTTTTTTTTTTCCCCGCTCTCTAATACAAGAAGATTAATTTCATTTCATGTCACTAACACGGAACAGTGTCCAAGTACGTACATTCTAATGCATAGTATAGTAATTCTATCTTATACTTCTAATTTTCTTTGATATTTTTGATTATTTTAATATTTCTGGCTTTATTTATAGTAAATTTAAGTTAGGTAGAAGAGGGAATCTTCCTTCTATATATATCAAAGAGACAAGAAAAAAAAGTAAGAAAAATTAATACTGCCATAAGATAAATAATGAATAAATGAAAATAGGTAGTACACTAAATATATACAACGTCATATCTCTCTCAAATTAAAAAGATTTCTGTAACCTTTTTAAGAAATTATTCTGTTTTTATGGGATATTTCTATTCTAAATGGGTTTTAGCTGTACAGAATCCAGTTAGCCTATATATATACTATAATAATAAGAAATTGAAAAAGAAGTTACAATTCCAATATTTCTGGTGTAGGCACTAGGCAGGTGATATAATCAAAACAGCATCATGCAACTTTATTGACCATATTATCATCATCATCTTCATAATTGTAAGTAAATCCATGACATTAACTAGGCCCCCATTAAGATATGGTTATGAAGTCTAATCACGGCTATAAAAATAGCATAAAACGTTGCAAAAGCCATGCGACGACAACAAATAAATTAGTAGAAACCAAAAAAAAAAAAGACTATGTGAAAAACACTCAGATCTGTTGACCAAAAACAAAAGAAACCTCAGATCTTTGACCAAATAAATTATCATTGGTTGTTATTAGTATTAAATTTTATTTCATCATTTTATTTGCCAGACATTGAAAGTGACTATTCGATTTAATCCTAACAAAATAATTGTACGTCTCGACACATCGACCCTCCAGATTGTGGCATATAGTTTCACTTTAAAAAAAAAAAAAAACGTTCGATGTTTTCAATTTTCCTTCATCAGACGACACACTTTTAATTATTTATACCTCTCTCTGTAGACATGATGACTCTGTCTTATCAAAATTAATAGTAATATATTATCAAAAAAAGAATCTCTTCTTACAATGTACGGAAACTTGCAGCAACTTAGAGTAGTAGAGAATCAAACTGATCTAATCATTTAAAAAAAAAAATGCGTGAGATCTATCTATCTACCTAGGAATCATGTTTATGCCAACAGACAAGCATAGCCACACACCTTCTCATGATGTAAAACCTTCCCTTCTGTTCTTTGGCCAAGCTACTGTACTTTTGAGTTATGGAAGATGACCCTTTCTCTTTTTTCGAAGAGCTTCTGGACATTGAAGACGAAGAAGAAGAAGAAGGGACTGAGCATTTGGTGGATGAGCTCCGTACGAATGCAGGAGCTTTTGAGGAGGAGGCACTCGTTGAGTAGCTTCTAGAGAACTTGGATTTAGATGAAGTTGAAGAAGATGAACACGACGCAGCTAATGCATCTTTTTTCGACAGCTTCCACTTCTCGTCCATGTCTCTGTGACTCTGTGTGTTTGCAGAAGAGTTATGGAAATAGAAAAGAGAGCTTCTGACGACTCTGATGAAGGGCTCTTTGTTTTTTTTTTTACTTTTCGTTTGATTGTGAGTTTGTGGTGATTGAGCTTAGAAGGAAAGATAGTGATCTAGAAAGAGGGAGAGAGAGAAATGGAAGCAAAGAGAGGGATAGTGTCTCTTGCTTATGTCTAATATATAGTCAGTGCTTCCAATATATAACTAAGAATGAGCTGAAATATTGAATTAGTTAAATTAAATCGTATAATTCGGGTAATGTGCAACTACTAGTATTTTTTTTTTTTATATAACAAATTTGGATTAAGTTAACTTGTGGAACTCCTGCACAAAATTTTACACCTAATTAAACTTTTTCAAAGCAGTCATGATTGTACAAAATCATAGTACTAGGAAAAACAAAACAAAAGTTGAACGTAGTTGTATAAAACAAAAAAAATTATGACAGACAGCGAAGCATTTTCATGTTTATTTTGGTATATTCTTAACAACGTTCTATATATCTTTTTGAGTTTTAAGTTTTCAATAAAGCTTTTAATTAGGTTTCGTTCTTAATTAATCTTTCTTTTTTATAGTACAATATTGCAGTCCATTTGTATTTATGAATATTTGTTTACCAGTATTCTATTTTTTATATCTTAATTTGATTACCTTCTGTAAGACGTGGGTATCATCGCATATTGATATTTGATATGCACATTAGCACATAGAATTACGTTTTAAGGCGTTGTTAATATAAATCATCTGTCACATGAAAGAGAGAGAGAGAACACAATAAATTGTACTTATAAATAAAACTGACAGTGGGACAGGAACCACAATAAAATTTGTAGAGGAACACTATTTCTAAAATTGGTTGGTTTAAGAGTAAAGCTTCCACAAAAATGCAAGATTTTTTTTTTTTCATGCCGACGGCTATATATATGTACGAGTCCAAATGAAAAAAAATATTATTATCGATCGACTAGAGAAGGAGACTCAAGTATTCATTCCACTGTACTTTGAATAAAACTACTTCCAAATGACATCTTTTAATTAGACGAAGTTGAACTTTCTTCTAAATGGAAAATTCTACAACACAATTATCTATCGTTGGTACAGTGCGTTGATGTTAAAATAAGAGACATGGTTTGTAATTTGTCTAGAAACGTCTAAAATCTAGGCGCGGACTTGTCTCTCGAATTATATATAATGAATCAGTGGTCTACAATTATACAAGTTTTCAAAAACTGAAAACATTAAAAAAAAAAAAATTGTGTGTAAGTGTATCATTTGGGGAGTGTTTGGAGAGAAAGGAGCAGAGAGGGACGGGGGTAAAGTGTTCCTTACGATAAATAATTTTGAAATCGGGACCAAGAGTAGACAGCTTTGGTCTAATAATATTCCACATGTTTTTTTCTCACTTCTGTTTTCAAAAAAAAAGTCTGGCTTTCTCGAAATTAACTCACTCCACTAATCACAGTATATTAGTACTATATATTAGCATTGCGTTGTACGTCCTTCTACCATTTCTCAATTGGTGAACGTTCATGTTTGTTCGTCCTTCAAAGTCACAAACGTACAGTATACGATGTTGTGTTACAGAAAATCTGTTTAGTAAGAAGTTAGCAAAAAAAAAAAATGTTAAATAAGAAAACGAAACAAATATTAAGATTTATATACCCATATTAAGTGATCTTAACCATGTTAAATCAGAAATCAGATAATCATGATTTATGCACTACACATTGTTTCATCTTCGGATTATAATGTGAAACTAGATTTTCGTGTTTATAAGCTTTTATGATGATAACATGTGCGATCAGATGCTGTTTAATTTTTCTTCTTTTTATATTCTCTCAAATTAAACAATCATAAACCCTTTTTCAGACAAAAAAAAGAAGAAGTTAAAACAATCATAAGATTCATAACCCTTAAATTTTGTAACTTTCCAAAGCTTGCAGGTCCTCTTGGTTTTGATTAGTTCGGGGTTTAACTGGTTCAGTACCTGCTAGCTGTGTGTGGTTGACTGGTTAGTAGTATTTGTTTTTGTTTTGTTTTTAGCTTTGTTCGGGAAATTTAATACTTCGCCGGCTATTCCTCTGACTCAATATATTTATGACTATTTATATTCAGTAGTATTTTTCTATTGCTTAAAATAATTTTTATTAATTTTATATAATATGTAAATATTATATGTAGTGTAATAAACATTTATGGTTTCTATTTTTTTTTGTTGCTTTTATTTAACCTAAAAATCTATTAAATGAAACAGAGGGGGGGGGAGGAAATCAAAGTTTACAGTGTTAAAGGGTTGAACTAATGAACTTTATTTTTAAAAAGGACAACAAGAAAGTTTAAAGGTGAGATTTCTTTCAGGTTTGATAATGGAAAATATTATAACACCCGAAGTTCATCAAAATGTTTTTACCCCAATTCAATCACTGAATATTATTGAATTATGTACCGTCGCACTCCTCGCCCGCCATGACGATTGACGGGAACCGGTTTTTAAAAGATTTTTCAGTAAATAAGTTGGATTAAATTTCTAAATAAATAACTCAACCTATGTAAAATTGCAGATTCTAATAGCTAAACTAAAACAACCTGAATTAAAACTGGTTAGAGACTCCAAAAACCCACACGGTTCAGATAGAATTTTGAACTTAGAAGGGTTTTTAATGTTTTTGTCACCCTGATTTCTACACACGTACGGATCAAAGTAAGAAAGAATCGAGATATAGAGGTAACGAAAGATCCGTGATCCTCTGATCTTGGTGGTCCAAGCATATTCTCATCGTTATTAACATCATCTTGAATTAGTCATGGCCCTTGGACTAGATTAATACTGTATACAACATTAAAGCAGCAAGACTCGAAATATTCATTCCCTCTTACGTTGTGCAACTTGTGCCATACAACCACATAGGACATCGCTTCCAATTTATCCGAAAAAGGTTTATAAAAATTCGAGATGCGTCTGTAACTACAGATAATAATACAAACACCGTGTATACTTCATACTTTAACAAGGGGAAAAAAATACCAAAAAAGGCAAATACTTATATAGCAATAGCAATAACAAGAAGTTCATAGAAACATTGTTTTGCGTATCCTACATCACTATACACCACACAAANAAAAAAAAAAAAAAAAAAAAAAAGAAGCTGAACCACTTAATGTGAATCGTCAAGCCTATGCTTCTATGACGTGGTGCATAATACGCATACATAACATTTAATCAAACCCGCGCCTATTTACAAAATCAAACCAGGAACGGGACGATATATAGCTAGCATATAATTATAATAATACTAAGTCAAAAGATGATTCGCAATCTAAGCGCAGCTAGGTTGTCGTTTAGAGGCTGCCACCACCGAGAAGAACAAGTCTAGATCCGGCGGCTGAAAGTATCCGTTCTTCGGCGGTTCCTTCCTTTTCCCAAAGTGTACCGACCTCTTCCTTCTCACCGGAGGCGGACACGGTGGATATGCTGGTATCCGGCAGTCATCACGTGTCGGCGTTGTGCATCCCATGTTGTAGTCGTCCTCAACGGTCACCGTGTCTCCGTCGTAGTTATCCATTTTTCTCTCGCTATCTTTCCTAATTAAGCGTCTCAAGTCAATGGCGATTGCTTCTTTATTACACAAGCTAGCTAGTTTTGGAAGTGCGCGTAGCTTGTTCTGGAAGTTGCTAAATGCTTGCGGTGTAGAAACTGACACGTGGAGTAACGTACTGCCACGTGCTAAAGCGTAAGTATGTTCAGGTAGTAACAAGTTGCCACACATACATACACACACACTCGTTTATAATGTGGGTTTACTTGGAAACCAGGCCCATTTATCTCAACAAGGGCCCTAAGTTTACCACTCAAATACCGAACCACGACGCTTAGGGAGATTTGGAAAGCCAAGAACCGGTTGGGTTAGAGACCAAACCGGTTGAAATAAACATATGTTGGAGTCTGGAACGCGTTGATGTCGTGGTACCCAAGCAGCTCAAAGTTGTCACATAAAATTGCTCTGTCAACAACAAACCACAATAATAAAATCACAATTTTTTCGTTCTGGGTTCTTTGGTTTCTTTCAATTGCCGCAGCGCATCTTCATCACTTCTGTAAATTTCACTCCTTTTTGCTCTATCTGAAATCGAAAGCTGCTATCTTTCTCCGTTGGGGTTTTGAATTAAAATCTCCGATTTCGGTTTCTCTATCTATTATGCGATCTCAGTTTTCTTCGTCTTGATTCTTCGACAATGATATTCTCCAAGCTCGGTTCCTCCATCGCTCGTTCCTCTCGTTCCAAGGTTCGTTTGAATGTGATACTTTTCCCCAGATGCTTGTTGTTAATCTTGTGTGTTTTTAAATTCCTATTTTTTTTTTTTTTTTTTTTATAAAAAAAAATCCTGGTGAAATTAGGGATTGGTGTACGGAGGTGGTGTGAGATCGGCGATTTTAAGCGAAGGGAGGCTTCGAGCGCCGCCGAATCTAGAGGCGGCGGCTAATCAGGTAAGCGGTGGATTAGGGTTTCTGAGGCGGCACTTTGCTTCTTTAGCTGCTCGCAAGGGGCTTGATGCTGGTGGTGATTTAAGCCGCGTTTTCGCTAACCCTAGATTGCGTCGGTTCTTTTCTAGCCAAACCCCAAAGAAGAAGAGTATGCATTCAAAACCCTTAATTTTCATACGGAATCAAATTAGTTTGTTCATATCAATATGAGTGATAAATTGGTGCCCTTTTTGTTTTTGGATTCTCATGAATGGCTTTTTTTGTGCAGATTTCGAGAACTACTATCCAAAAGATAGAAAGCAAGCACCCAAGAATGAGCAGAAATCCGAATCCAGAGGTGAAGGTTCGTGTGACATTCCCTTATTAACTTTGGATTTCGACTCCGTTTTGTGATATGCAAAATAAATTAGACTATTGGGGAGCTTGGGGAATCATATTATCAGAAAATTGTAGGCTTTACTAAGTGAAGATGTTTGACCAGCAAGGTTATTGATAGGTTATAACTTTGCTGACCAAATTACCTACGGTACTCGCAGTTGTGCTATTGAGAATTCATCAGTGTACTAATGTTTTGAATTACATATATAGTATGGAGGAAATATGTAGGTTGTCATGAAACTATTTTGAAATTTTCTGTTTGAAGCTTTTAGTAATTCGATATGTGTTTGTTGCAATGCAGAGGGTTCGAAAAAAACCGAAAATGAAAATGTTGGGGACATGTTCACGATAGAATTCCAAAATATGTTAATTCCTCTGATGGCCATTGCTTTTATCCTTTCTACTTTCTCGCTTGGTTCCCGAGACCAGCAACAGGCAAGCATGTTTAACTAAACTTTGTTTATTCTGGATCTATTTATCTATATTATGCTATCTATGTAATTGCAGATATGGACATGAGATATATTAACTAATTATCCGTGTATATCTGTTGGTTCAGATTAGTTTCCAGGAGTTCAAAAACAAGCTTCTTGAACCTGGTCTAGTGGATCACATATATGTTTCTAATAAGTCAGTTGCGAAAGTATATGTGAGGAGTTCACCAAAAACCCAAACTGAAGAAGTTGTTCAAGGTCCTGGTAATGGAGTTCCTGCTAAAGGACGTAGTGGTCAGTATAAGTACTACTTTAATATTGGTAGTGTTGAATCATTTGAGGAGAAACTCGAGGAGGCCCAAGAAGCGATAGGCGTCAATTCGCATGACTTTGTTCCTGTCACCTACGTCTCTGAAATGATATGGTACCAGGAACTGTTGAGGTTTGCACCGACTTTACTTCTCTTAGGTACGCTAGTTTTCGGGGCAAGACGGATGCAAGATGGACTGGGAGGTGTAGGCGGACCTGGTGGGAAGGGTGGCCGTGGAATTTTCAATATAGGGAAAGCTCAAATAACTAGAGCAGATAAAAATTCCAAGAATAAGGTTAGCATTTCAATCAGAATGGAATTACCACCCTCATTTCCCATTCATGATGCTATTGGAATTTACAATTGATACTTTTTTGGTTTTTGCCAGATATATTTTAAAGATGTTGCGGGATGCGAGGAGGCTAAACAAGAAATTATGGAATTTGTGCATTTCCTTCAAAACCCAAAGAAGTATGAAGAGTTGGGAGCTAAAATTCCAAAAGGTGCGCTTTTAGTTGGCCCACCAGGGACTGGAAAGACCCTTCTAGCAAAAGCTACTGCAGGGGAATCAGCTGTGCCGTTTCTGTCTATATCTGGTTCAGATTTCATGGAAATGTTTGTTGGTGTTGGACCTTCCAGAGTGAGAAACTTGTTTCAAGAGGCTAGACAATGTGCACCTAGCATTATATTTATTGATGAGATCGATGCAATTGGCCGTGCGAGAGGACGTGGAGGTTTCTCAGGTGGAAATGATGAGCGTGAAAGCACACTTAATCAGCTGCTAGTTGAAATGGATGGATTTGGTACTACCGCTGGAGTTGTCGTCCTTGCTGGAACTAACAGGCCAGATATTCTTGATAAAGCTTTATTACGGCCTGGCCGGTTTGATCGTCAGATAACCATAGATAAACCTGATATTAAAGGCCGTGACCAGATATTCCAGATATACCTGAAGAAGATCAAACTCGATCACGAGCCCTCATATTACTCGCAGAGGCTTGCAGCTCTCACTCCCGGATTTGCTGGAGCCGACATTGCGAATGTCTGTAATGAGGCTGCTCTTATTGCTGCCAGACATGAAGGAGCAACAGTTACTATGGCGCACTTTGACTCTGCAATCGATCGTGTTATTGGAGGTCTGGAGAAGAAAAACCGGGTATGTGCTTTCGCCTTCTCAACAAAGTTCTACTGTTTATATCTGATACTTCATTTTCGGTTCATTTTCGGTTATATTGGAGCCTCCTCGATAGGAGTCTAGGATAGATCTCAAATTTGAAACCCAACAAATTGGTGAAGTATCACTATCAGCTAAAGATTGCATCTTGTTTTTCCCAATGGAAACCTGATTGTTCCTATAATCGTTTTGGGTGGTTTCATGGCCACAGGTAATAAGCAAACTGGAAAGGCGTACAGTTGCATATCATGAATCTGGCCACGCTGTTGCTGGGTGGTTCCTGGAACATGCTGAACCATTACTGAAAGTGACTATTGTTCCTCGTGGCACAGCAGCACTCGGGTTTGCCCAGTACGTTCCAAATGAAAACTTGCTCATGACCAAAGAACAACTCTTCGACATGACTTGCATGACTCTCGGTGGCAGGGCAGCTGAACAGGTAAATCTATCAACGTCCAACTCCTCCTTTTGGTTGTGAAACTGAAAGTGTTATGAGTGAAGGATCAAATATAGGGATATGTCCCAAAATGCTCTCTTTATTGCAAAAAGTCATACGCAAAGCAATAAGCAAAGCTTAAAACTCTCTTTTTGATATCCTGGTATAGCAGTCAAGAACTCTCATTACCGTTTCAGGTCATAAAGCTTCTGTAATATGTTTTTCAAGCTGTGAATCCTGTTTTTTGGTGGGTCTTGATTTCAGTTATTGATAGGAAGAATATCGACGGGGGCTCAGAACGATCTTGAGAAGGTGACCAAGATGACATACGCGCAAGTGGCCGTGTACGGATTCAGCGACAAGATTGGATTGCTTTCGTTCCCGCAACGGGAAGACGAGTTCTCAAAACCGTACAGCAACAGAACCGGTGCAATGATAGACGAAGAGGTCCGAGAATGGGTTGGCAAAGCTTACAAGCGAACTGTTGAGCTGATCGAGGAACACAAAGAGCAAGTGGCTCAGATCGCTGAGCTCTTGCTAGAGAAGGAAGTTTTGCATCAGGATGATCTCGCTAAAGTTTTGGGTGAGCGTCCGTTTAAGTCTGGTGAGACAACGAATTACGACAGGTTTAAATCTGGATTTGAAGAGACGGAGAAGGA
>NC_025687.1:3084493-3100698 GCF_000633955.1 Camelina sativa
TATTGATAGGAAGAATATCGACGGGGGCTCAGAACGATCTTGAGAAGGTGACCAAGATGACATACGCGCAAGTGGCCGTGTACGGATTCAGCGACAAGATTGGATTGCTTTCGTTCCCGCAACGGGAAGACGAGTTCTCAAAACCGTACAGCAACAGAACCGGTGCAATGATAGACGAAGAGGTCCGAGAATGGGTTGGCAAAGCTTACAAGCGAACTGTTGAGCTGATCGAGGAACACAAAGAGCAAGTGGCTCAGATCGCTGAGCTCTTGCTAGAGAAGGAAGTTTTGCATCAGGATGATCTCGCTAAAGTTTTGGGTGAGCGTCCGTTTAAGTCTGGTGAGACAACGAATTACGACAGGTTTAAATCTGGATTTGAAGAGACGGAGAAGGAGAGCCAGAAGGAGTCTGTGACGGTGAAGCCTGTGGAGGATGATGGAGTTCCACCGCTTGAGCCACAGGTGGTTCCAACGTAGACGTTTTGGAGACACCCAAAGTTAATACTACTACTCATTGTAAATTTAATCCAAGCCAGCAATAACGAAACACACGCTTCTGAATCTTCCGTGACTGGAGGGATTGTTCTTTCTGGAAAAGTATCAATTTTATTTAGCTCTATCAATTTGCTCTGTTCAGAGAATCATCAACATTGGAATATTCCAGTAATGAAAATGATTACTCTGTTAAGTGTTCAGCTTTAATCACAGTAGTAGAGAGTGTCATCGTACTGTATACAGCAAAAGTAAAGAAAATCAAGTCCACAAAACAAGTCCACAAGCTCTGCCTCCAGAAGAAAAATAAAACAGAACTTGGGACTACATGACAGTCTTTAAGAAGAAAAACACAAAAGCTAAGAAGGGACCCAACAAGAAGAAGAGAAGAGGATGCGACCTTTCCAACCTTGTAAGAACCAGTTACTATCTTCGTCAAGGACAAAGTCTTTATGATAACCCCATTTCTTCATTTTCTCCCTAAATGACTCCACAAGCTCTGCCTTGACAGGCTTTTGCTTAAAACCAGCCCTAATCATCCTCACTTGCCATTGCTTGTAAGTCTCCGGTCTCTCGACTCTATCTATACCTTCACAAGCTATCACATTCATCACTTCTCTCCCGTAAAACTCTCCTTCAAAATGTATCCTCTCCGGGTTTTCTCGCGACAGAGTCGCACCAAACAAGTCAAAGAGCGCCGAGTAGTGAAACAGAGCTTCTTTGAACCGTGTGGTGAAGAATGGAGCGTTGAAAGATCCGTTAATCGTCGAGCTGAGGAAAACGTTTGGGTTCATGTCTCTGATTAGTTTTAAGAATCCATCCCTCGGACAATCCTCCTCCCCTGGAGTCGCGTCTCGGAGGTTCTTGAACCGGAGAACTGTATTAACCGCAAGAACCTCGTTTGGTCGGATCTTGAACTCCTCTATCCGGATTGTTTCCCAGTTCTTAGACGCAATAGCATTGTATTCAAACGGAATACCAAACCGTTTGCAATACTCCGTAAGTCTTCGACCCGTATCCTGTATTCTCTCGGTTGGACGAAACCCGTGTTGAGGAAGCTCAATGCCCGTAATCCGTAGCTTCCGTAGCCCGGTTTTGTTATTTGACAAGTGCTGTATAAACATGGGCCACTGGAAACCGTAAAGGATCCCGAAATCGATTATATGAAGAACCGAAGCACCCTTGGCAGCATCAAGTATCATCTTGTTAGAGAAGAAATATATCAAAGTCATAAACGGAGATGCAGACAAGAATACATGGTAAGATTTAAGAATCTGTGCTGCTATTCGTTTCTTGGAGGTAATAGAATCGTAATAACTCTGGATCGTATTCCCGGAGCTTCCTTGAAGACGAGCCTCAAGCGCATTAGCAAAGAAATGAGCTAGTCTCTGCGATGCATCACCAAGAGGTGAACTCTGTTTCCTTATCTGCCTAAGCAAATCATCTGCTGTAATCTTATCCCCTGCTGAAACGGACTGTGCACATAGCGTTAGTAGTGTGCGGAAATCAACCGCTTGACTCTTCTTTTTACCCCGGCCGGTTCCTCTCTTAGCCTGAAGTACCTTGTTTGAACCATTCTCGCCATCTTCTTTAATCTGCGGATCACATTCGCCATCAAGAAGCAAAACCTTATCAAACATTTCTGTTAGTTTCCCGTCTTCCACATTCACTGCGTACTGCTTACTACTCCTCGTTTCCTCTAGATCATCTTCTTCTTCCTCCCGCGCGTGATGACTCTTCCTAGTTCTAGAGATACCGGACCAATCTTTCTCTTCCTTCACCGGAACAACTCTTTCTTTCTCCGGATCAAGATTAAAGATCCATTGATCAGTATTAGGAAGAAACTTGCTAGCTTCCTCTAGCCCTCTCTTAAACTGCATAACAGAATCTGCATCACTAAACATACACCTGACAAGAACCTCGTTCGCCGGTTGTCCGAATTGCAACACGCTTGACCTTGGATCCGACACAACACCGGAATCAACAAGATGGTTATCATACAACACTTCAGTCTCTGTAGTAGAGTTAGCGGCTGTTTCATTGCTGACACTAGAATTGCTGTTACTACTGTTCCAGTAATCACCACTACTATTACTACTACTACTACTACTAGTAGTAACAGAGTTAGGAAGATGAGGCTGAGTTTGGGAGTCGTTGATCACTTGCTGCAGCATTTCTTCAGTCTGTCGCAGAGCCAATGAATCGTAGAACATAGATTGATTCTCAGCGATACTCTCTTCCATGAGAAGCTGGTTTACATATTTCAAAAGGGTGTTTTCAGAATCAATCTCATCAGCAGGAGGAGAGTATTGATCATCTTGTGAAGATGAAGGAGGAACCCAAATCGAGGAAGGTTGTTGGTGGTGATATTGATCAATACGAAGATCGAAATCGCTAGAAGAAGGAACACCGAAACCAAGATCAGGAATCTGATTTGGTAAGAAACTCACATCGTAACACTCGTAACCGTTGACCACCCCTGAGTAATTTTTGGATTCCATCAAATCCAAAATTAAAAAAAGGAAACTTTTTGTTTTTGTTTTCTGAATTCAAAAACCCTAAATCACTGAATTTGTTTCCCTCTTTCACAAATAGAAGAATACCAAAAAAAAAGCACAGAACTTTACAAAAGATTTAGCAAAGGATGAGGAGAAACCGGAAACAACATTGCTTACATCTGAAGAAGAAGAAGAATAAGATGGGGAAAAGTAGAAGAAGGCAAGAAAAAGGCGTCAACTTTATTTTTTTTTAGATCATGAAGTTAAAAAAAGGATAAAACTTTATGGGACATGTATTGTTGTTGGTGAGTAGTAGTAATATGCAAATAGGATTGGGTATGATTGCTATGCGTGAGAGCAGAAGCAAGAAATTGAGAAACTGTAGAGAGATTTAGAGAGGAGGAAGTTTCCCGGGAAACTCAAAAGGGGGACAAGACCAGTCTTGCGATTCGTCCGAGGAGGTGCTTTTGACTTGTCATTTATTAGTGTTTCTCATTCGTGGGCTTGTTGGGCCCATTTGTTTTTAATTTACTAATTACAGTATGTAGTAGTGATCGTCATGTTAATCGCAAAAAAAGTTGCCATTTTATTGACTAGTGTGGTCGAGGAATCTATTCTTTTTATAGTAGTGATTGTCTCCTAATCCCCACATTAATTTGTTATAATCCATATGTTAGACCGACTAACGATACTCTTATATGATCCATATGTTGTTTGTGAAACTGCAAAACTTAAAATAACTTATTTCTATGTTTTTGTAGTGCATTAAGAAAGTATTTGTTGACAATATTTCGAAAGTTGAATATATGTCGACGAATTAGGATCTTTATATTTCTTTTATGTAATCAAATTGTGTATTTCTGATTTTTAAATTTTTGTCTAGTGTTTTTAAAAACTAGTTAAAGTAATATTCTTAATTATTTGGACTATGATAGATATTATTTCTTTTTACTAGCTGCGGTCAAACCGTACAAATGGTATACGCAAACCATTAGTTTATATTATTACGTAAATCATAGAACTGATGTATTTTTAATTTCTCGTTTGCAATTATACATGATAGCAACTTCTGAAAAAAAACTAATTTCTAATTAGTTGCAAATTCCGACTGCATTAGATGGTTTATATTTTAAATGTTTATTGCCCATATGTACTTGATCAACTCCTGTTTCATAAATATTATTATTTTTGATGTAAAGTCAAAAGTGTTTCACATAAAAGATATATATATATATATATAGATATATTTATTTATTATTTTGATTCCAAAAGTTTCAAGTTGACAAAAAGAAAGAACAAAAAAGTTTCATATGCGAAAACTTGGAGAGCAAGATTAATAAAGGTTCCTGATAGGTGGAGTTGATTATCTGACCAGTACGAATTCATTTTAAAAGTTGCTGATGAATACTTAAGCGATTTGATTGTAATTATTAGATAGAAACACGATAATAAAATACACAATGAACAGGAGAAAGGACTCCTCCAGATCTGATCTCTCTCATTCACAATGTCATTCTGACATATATTTCTGAGATTCTCACCATTCAATATTGTAAACTCGTACATGAAAAATAAAATAAAAATACATTATACAATATCATGTCAGAAAAACTCGAAATTGAAGTGGGTGTCACGTTTGATCTCATTTATTATCCCCTTTTTTCTGTCTCCAAATTAAACTTTTTTAGCGTTACAAAAATTTATTGGAAATAGTAGTGAGGAAAAGTTCATTAGATCAATTATTTTTGTTGTTCTTGTTCAAGCAAATAACTATAAAACTTTTCTTAAAATTCATGTCAATAATTATAAAACTTTAACTAAAAATCATGTCATATACTATTGATTCATTGGAGTTTCCACTTTCCAGGTTTCAAAGTTTGCATTATTTCTGATTATATTGTACTTACATAATTATCTACTTTTCGTTGAGTTTTTGTTCTTTGGTATATATATAGTAGTAAGTCATACTGTAGGACATGTCACACTCTGCGAGCCAATAGAATTTTTATAAACAAGACATTGAAAAAAATGTAACATTTCATTATTTATGCAACAAAAGATTACATGAACATATACTGTATAGCAAAAGATCATGCAGTGAGTGTCCAAGAACACGCTACATCTCATATCATATGTTATACTCTTACAAACACGCTATGTCACAAGCATACAACAATACCCTAGTGTCCAAGAACCTAACTCTGAACTTAATCTTACTCGTCTTGGCGAGAGACTATCAACAGAAAAAGCCCTACATAAAACCCTCAGTCGCTTAGGACGCAAGAAACAACACCTATGAAGACGAAGGAACCCAAATAGATGAAGCATACACGATCCTACCTTTCCAACCTTGAAGCAACCAATTACTGTTTTGATCAACATCAAAGTTTTTATCATACCCGTTATCGATTTTCAACTTCAGATTTTGCATCAGTTCCTTCTCAAGCGGAAGCTGTCTAAATCCGGCTCTGATCAACCTCACCTGCCACTGCTTATACGTCTCTGGTCTCTCCACTCTCTCCGTTCCTTCACAAGCCACAACATTAATGATCTCTCTCCCATAAAATTCCTTCTCAAACATCAGCCTCATCTCGTCTTCCCTCGTTAGCTTCGAGTCACACATATCAAACACAGCCGAGTAATGAAACAACGCTTCTCTGAACCTTGTGACAAAGAATGGTGCGTTGTAGTTTCCACTTAGGATCGCAGGGATGAAGACATTTGGGTTTACTTTTCTTATCAGCTTCAAAACCGCATCTCTCGGGCTGTTCACCAGAACGGTCTCATCTAGAAGGTTCTTGAAACGGAACAAAGAGTTTACAGCCACAAACTCTCCTTGTCGAAGCTTTAAGTCTTCAACTTTGATCGTTTCCCATTTCTGAGCAATTGCGTTGTACTCAAACGGAACATTGTGTCGCTGACAGTATCGAGCCAAGCGATGACCAGTCTCCTGAACTCCTTCCGCTGGTCTAAAACCGCGTTGAGGAAGCTCTATACCGGTAATCCGAAGCTTAGGCGAACCACCAGGTCTGAGCGAGAGGCGATGAATCAGCGCAGGCCATTGAAAACCGTAAGATATCCCAAAATCTATTATGTGGATCGTGCTGGCGTTTGCAGTGAAGCGCATCAGGCTATGGTTAGCAAATATGATAGCAGCTTTTTTGAACGGACAGACGGACATGTATGTCTGGTAAGCCTTCAACATGTCTGCTGCAGACGTTTTCTTTGAAGATAAAGCAGTATATATCTGTGTACCTGTCCCAGCTAAGCGTGCTTCAAGACTATTTGCAAAATAATGAGCCAATCTCTCTGACCCGTTGCCTAGAGGCGAAGAATGCTCCCTTATCTGTCTTAGCATTTCGTTGGCGGTTCTACGATCATCCACTGATACAGCTTGTGCACATAACACCAAAAGAGTCCTCAAATCAGCAGTTTCTTTCTTCCCTGAATCGTTACTTAGACTAGTAGTAGCAGTTGATTTCTTCCCACGAATCTTTGCTCCATTTGACTGCACCGCAATTTGCTGTGCCGTCTCAACATTGGCAGGCTCTGCTGGAAACTTCTGGTCAAGAATGCATACAGGTTTCCCAGGGCCACATAACAAGATCTTATCAAACATTTCAGAAAGCTCACTTTCCTCAACATAAACAGCTGATTGCTTGTTACTTCTTTCTTCAACAGAATCCTCATCATCGTCACGCCAATGGCTTTTCTTTCCAGTCAACCTGTTTGGGGGAAGAGCAGAGCTATGATGTTCTGTCTCATCCTTCTTCTCCGTCTTAACAAAAACCTCAGAACCATTTTCCTTGGAACCTGAATTACTCGGGATGTAACTATCCACATCGATAAAGAGCTGAGAAGATTTAGGAAGGAACTTACTCGCTTCCTCCACCCCTCTCTTGAACTGCATAGCCAATTCACTATCTTTAAACATATTAGAAACCAAATCATCGCCAAAACCTGACCTATTACCAACACCACCAACCGTGACACTGTTGGACCTAGAAGTGGACTGGAAAACAAAATTACTCGGCATAGGTGACTGTAACCAAGAAGATCTATTCTCAAAACCATCAACACTCCAGTGTGAATCAGAGGAAGTAGTAGTGGTGGTGCTAGCGTAATCACTAAAGGCACCACCTGAACAAGAACCGTCAGGGCTATCATGAGTCAATTTCTCAGGATGGTCCACAGAAGCAGAGGAAGAAGAAGAAGGGTACTTCTCGCCAAGGGCCTCATAAAGAGATTTCTCAGCAGCTTGAAGAGCCAAGGCGTCATGAAACATACAAGGCTTCTCTTCCATGTCCTCCTCCATAAGAACTTGGCTTATATACTTCAAAACAGAATCAGAGAAATCAGCGTCATCAGATGGGGATGATAACAGATCTCCTCCTGATGCAGCTTTGTTGTTCTGGGGATAAGACTGTGGAGGAGGAGGATCCATGGATGCGAAATTTAAGAAAGGCTCATCTAGATAGAATCCATTGGAAGCAACTAAACCTAAGGTGGTATCGTTGGAGGCAGGCAAATCAAACTCGCTAGTGAAATCGAACTGGTCCATGGATCCAGGGAATCCATCCGGATATGAACCCATGGATCGAAAAATAAAAACCCCAAATCCAGAGTCGTTAAAAATCAAGTAAAGGTCGAAACTTTATTAAACCTGATAAAAAAATATCACCAAAAACAGAGCAGTGAAGATCAGAGAAGAGAAGAGAGGAGAGGAGAACAAAAAAAAGGAGGGAGATAAGAGAGAGAAGTGAGCATACCTCTTCGTGGGTAAAGCAGATTAAGCGGATTCGGCAACAAGATGACAAGGAAGGCAAAGCCTTGAGTAAGAAAGAGGAATAAGGTCTGTGTACGTGTTGTGGTGTAGAGAGAGAGCGAGAGAGAGCGAGAGAGATAAGAACTAATTATAATTGTTTTATTACTTGAATGATAAAAGATAATGAAAATAAAAGAATATGCCTTTGTGTTTTTAATTTCCTCGTTTAATTTAATAGTCTGAAAGGAATCTATCCAATTCCGGACAATAGTATTTGAGTATTTGTTATGAATATAGAGTTTAGGGATAAAGCTCTTGTTATTTTTATTGATCAAACTCGAGGTTTACATGTTTATATATAGTATAATACAAGGTCAAAACTAAGACCGACGTAAGACTAGTGCATTGCCGAGAAGGCCATCGGCCGATGGGCCGATAGTACATGGGCCGTAAGGCCAAGGACATAAGGACATTATATGGCCCGGTCCGTACGGAGTCCACTAACCGTTTTACAACACTCCCCCTTGGACGAGACGACCGTATCTATGTTGGATGGAATCGATGCAATGTGCTTAGGGGATGCTGTCTCATTAAAACCTTACCAGGAAAACCCAATGGGACAAAACCTTGGTGAAGGAAAAAGAGTACAGCACATATTGCTCCCCCTGTTCCAAACATCACTCCAAGTCCCTAAGCCTCTGCATTCCAATCTGATGCGCGAGCTTCCTAAACGTTGTAGTCGGTAGCGATTTGGTGAAGAGGTCGGCGGAATTGTCCCATGACTGTACTGGCACCACTTGCACTTCTCCGGCCTTTTGTAGTTCATGTGTGAAGAAGAATTTCGGCAGTAGGTGCTTCGTCCGATCTCCCTTGATGTAACCTTCCTTGAGTTGTGCAATGCAAGTCGTATTGTCCTCATAGATTACGGTTGCTTCCTTGTTGTCCTCCAATCCGCTATCGGTCCAAATATGCTGTGTCATGGACCGCAACCAAACACACTCACGGCTGGCTTCATGTATGGCTAGAATCTCCGCGTGATTTGACGATGTGGCCACAAGAGTTTGTTTCATGGAACGCCAAGAGATTGCCGTACCACCGTGCGTAAACACATAACCTGTTTGTGACTTACCATTGTGTGGATCGGATAGATAACCTGCATCAGCAAAACCAACTAAACCATCTTTGTTATGGTTAGTATAAAATAAACCAAAATCAACCGTCCCTTGCAGGTAACGTAGGACGTGTTTAACACCGTTCCAGTGCCTTATAGTCGGACAAGAACTATATCTTGCTAGGAGGTTCACGGCAAAACATATGTCTGGTCTAGTGTGACTAGCCAAGAACATTAACGCTCCTATAGCACTGAGGTAAGGCACTTCAGGTCCAAGAACTTCTTCATTGGCCTTCTTTGGACCAAATGGATCTTTATCCAAGTCTAAGCTTCTAACAACCATTGGGCTAGTCAATGGGTGAGCTTGGTCCATTTTAAACCTCTTGAGTACTTTTTCAGTATATGCCTTTTGATGCACAAGGATTCCATTATTACTGTACTCAAGTTGCAATCCCAAACAGAATCTTGTCTTGCCTAGGTCTTTCATCTCAAATTCCTTCTTGAGGTATTCTACTGTTTGGGCGATTTCCCCAGAGGTACCAAGGATGTTTAAATCATCCACATAAACTGCTATTATCACAAATCCTTTGTTTGCAAACTTCTTTATAAATATACATGGACTGATTGAGTCGTTCTTGTAGCCTTTCTTTGCCAAATAATCACTTAAGCGATTATACCACATTCGACCACTCTGTTTCAGTCCATAAAGCGATTTGTCTAGCCTTATGCAGTACTGTTCTCGAGAACCATTCTTTGCTTTAAGTTCAATACCCTCTGGTAATCTCATATAGATTTCATTATCCAGTGGACCGTATAAGTACGCAGTTACAACATCCATTAACCGCAAATCAAGTTTTTCTTTGATGGCCAAACTTATTAGGTACCGAAATGTTGTTGCATCCATCACAGGGGAGTATGTCTCCTCATAATCTATGCCAGGTCTTTGAGAGAATCCTTGTGCTACAAGCCGTGCTTTGTATCTCACGATTTCATTCTTCTCATTTCTTTTCCTTACAAAGACCCACTTATGTCCAACTGGTTTAATTTCAGGTGTTATCCTTAAGATCGGACCAAACACACTTCTCTTCTTTAAAGAGTTTAACTCCACATCAATAGCTTCTTTCCATTTAAGCCAATCTTTGCTTTGAGTGCACTCTAATATGGATGTGGGTTCTAGATCCTCATTTATGTCAAGTGCTACCTTGTATGCAAATATATCATCGATGTCGACATCTTTACGGTTCCATTTAATTCCAGACATTATATAATTGATTGATATTTCATTATTATCAACACCTATAGGACCTTGAAGTTCAGCGTCCTGAACTCCATTGGGCTCCTTAGGATTTGCCGCGGCAATGTCTGCATTTTCTATAATTCCCTGAACCTCGGTCTGTTTTGCACCTTTAGACTTCCGAGGGTTCTTATCTTTGGAACCTAATGGTCTACCTCGTTTCAAACGGGCTTTAGACTCTGTAGCAACTTGATTATTGTGTTCCTTTTGAACATCAATACGTACTGGTGTATTGCAAGCTGGTATGTACGATTTTGTTATTCTATTTGGGTCAACAAAGGAATCTGGCAATTGATTAGCTAGCTTTTGCAAATGTATAATCTTTTGAACCTCTGCATCACATGCTAGAGTTCGAGGATCTTGCCAATTTAAGGATGTTTGATTCCAAGTAAGTTCTTTGACCAGCTTGCTAATCTCACCACCCATTACAGGGAATTCGGACTCAACGAATTGACAGTCCGCGTACCTGGCCTTAAATAAATCTCTTGTGGTTGGCTCAAGGTACTTTATGATGGTGGGAGATTCATATCCAACGTATATTCCCATCCTCCTTTGAGGTCCCATCTTAGTCCTCTGTGGTGGAGCAATCAGTACATAAACGGCACAACCGAATATCTTTAGATGGGACAAGTTTGGCTCATGACCCGTTAATAGTTGGGATGGTGAATATTTGTGTTCACTAGATGGCCTGATGCGTATGAGTTCTGCTGCATGTAATACTGCGTGTCCCCAAGCCGACACAGGAAGCTTCGATCTCATTAACAATGGTCGAGCTATTAATTGTATTCGTTTAATGAAGGATTCAGCTAATCCGTTTTGTGTATGGACATGTGCCACGGGATGTTCCACACTCACCCCCATGGACATACAGAAATCATTAAACGCTTGGGATGTGAATTCACCAGCATTATCTAGACGTATAGTCTTAAGTGAAAAATCTGGAAAATGTGCTCTTAACCTTATAATTTGAGCTAACATTCTAGCATATGCTAGGTTTCTTGTGGATAACAAGCAAACGTGTGACCATCTGGTTGATGCATCTATCATCACCATAAAATATCGAAATGTCCCACAAGATGGGTGTATTGGTCCACATATATCACCTTGTATCCTTTCCAGAAAATTTAAAGTCTCTTTATGGACTTTGGCTGGTGAAGGCCGTATTATAAGTTTCCCTTGTGCACATGCTACACACGTGAGATTTTTAGGGATAACTTTCCTTTCTATAAGGTTGTGCCCATTCGAACTCTTAATTAGTTTACGCATCATGTTCGAACCCGGATGGCCTAGCCGGTCATGCCATAGAGTGAACTGTTCGTTGAATATTCTGTGCTTTGCCATGTTAGCTTCTATCATGTTAATTCTAGCATGGTATAGACCAGTGGCTAGTGCAGGTATAGCTTCTAGGACCTTCTTTTGTCCATTTACATTTTCTGTAATGTATAGGAACTCTTTAGTTCCTTCACCCTTGGTTTCAACATGATAACCATTTTGTCTTATATCTCTAAAGCTCAATAAGTTTCTCTTAGAGCTGGGTGAGTACAGGGCATCACTTAGTTCAATGTGTGTGCCTTTAGGCAACAAAATGTGAGCCTGGCCGTAGCCATCTATTAAATTTGCTATACCCGCGATTGTACTAACATTGGCATTTTTCATGGTGAGGTTGATAAAATATCTTTTATCTTTCAATATGGTGTGGCTGGATCCACTGTCCACCACAAGCTCACTCATGTCCTCATCCATTTCTATATAAAACAACATTTTGTGTTGTAATGTAATAAGGCAAATAAAATAAAATTCTTAAATTTAAACCAAATCAATCATCCAATACATAAAATAAATAAAAGCATAGAATTAAACCAAAAATAAAACCGAAAATTTATTCATCATCTTTGAAACAATCGGAAGTCTCTAGCAGGTCATTATTCTCATGATCGAAGTCTCCTTCATCATCAAGATGCACAAGATTAGCTTCTGGATTTTTCTTCAAGATTTCTTGGTATGCATCAATAAGGTGTTTGGGAGTCCTGCAGTTCTTTGCCCAGTGGTTTGACATACCACATCGGTGACAAACCGATTTTGCCTTGGTTTGTGGCTTAAACGGCCCGCGGCCCTTATTACCACGTCCGCGGCCGGCTTGGCCTCCACGACCGCTACGTCCTCTGCCACCACGGCCACGACCATAGTGTCTTTCTCTGTGGACGTAGTTGGTCTCTCTAGGCTCTCTAAGCTCGTTAGGCACTGCAGCACTATCCTGTCCCAAATCAACTTTGTGTGCTTCCGGTAATGGGGCTGTACCGGGAGGTCTCATGGCACTATTCATCAGCAACAGTTCGTTATTCTGCTCAGCTAGCAGTAAACACTCATTTAGTTCCCCATAGTCCGCAAACTTCGTTTGTCGGTACTGTTGCTGGAGGACGATATTGTTAGGACTAAAGGTAGACAATGTCTTATCCAATAGCTCCTTTTCCGTCACTACCGTACCGCACAGCCTAAGGACCGAGACAATCCTAAAAAGCTCGGAGTTATACTCATCCACGGATTTGTAATCCTGGATCCTTAGGTGTTTCCAATCGTACTCGGCCTTTGGAAGGAGCACCGTCTTTTGGTGCCCGTAACGGCGTTTAAGCTGTGTCCAAAGGGCGAGAGGATCTTCTATGAATAGGTATTGGTTTTTGAGACTCTCAGCAATGTGGTGATGCATGTGCTGGATACACTTATTCTTTTGCTTGTCCGTGCATGTGGAATCCTCTTCAATGCATTCGAACAAGTCCTTTGACTTCAAGTTGATCTTGGTGTTCATTGCCCATAGCAAGTAGTTATCACCAGAAGCATTCAGTATTGGATAGTCTAGGCTCTTAAGGCTTGCCATCTGCATAAACAGAAGTAGACATCCGAATGTTAGCATGCAATATTTAAGATCGAACCATGCACTTGATTAATAGGACATGCGGTATTTGAGACCGTACCATGTCTTGGGCCATGCGGTATTTGAGACCGAAACATGCTTGCCACTTTATGGTTTTATGGTTTAAATTCATGCATGCAAAGCAACAAAAACAAATATGCTAATGCATGCAACAATTCTAGATAGGATTTCCTTTTTCTCTTAAGATTTTCGATAACCACTAAATTAAATTTAGAAGTTTATCTTAATTATATTTTAATTCCAATTTCATTGTTTTAGCTTTATAGAAATTTAACATAACTTTTAATAACAAACAAAATTTAATCCTAGAACACAAGATTAAATTATGCAGCCGATTATACAATCCTAAGCAAATTCGATTATGATCATGATGCATGAACAATCCAAGTTATTAAATTTCCTAGAACAGCTTTGAACAAATTCTATCTTATGATTTAACAAAACAATTCTAGTTTCTTATGCAACATAACAAATCAAGCAATTTCAAACAATCAAATCCGATTTTAAACTTGATAGAGTTATGGTGCAATTCTCAATCAATCTAACAATCCTAACAACCGATTTTAAGTTTTAGGTTTTAAGGAAATTAAAGCTTTGTTAGATCGTGTACTTGGATGTTTTAGGGTTCATTAGTTTTAAGGTTCAAATTCGATTATAGGGTTTTAAGAGGGTTTCGAATTCTGTTTACCTTAACACCAATAGGTTCTGACCGGTATTGATCTGGGAGCTAAAGACCTCAGATATCTCACGAACCTCGAACCTCGAACAGCTTCCACGAACCACGAACTGCTTCCCACGAACAGCTCCTTGTACCGCACGTACTTGAAACTCACCCCCGATCCGCGTACCACGAACCTCGATCAAGTTTGTATGTAACTTGATCACGAGCTAAGGATGCTCGTGAATCAACAAAAGAACTTCGAGATAATAGAGGTAGATCTCGGAGGAGAAGAAGAAGAAGAACGGTTTAGGGTTTTGGAAGAGAAGGATGAAAGCGGCGGCTGCCTTAGGGTTTTAGGGTTTTTAGGTGGTAGGAGTCTATCGTGCTGATAACGTGTTATGAATATAGAGTTTAGGGATAAAGCTCTTGTTATTCTTATTGATCAAACTCGAGGTTTACATGTTTATATATAGTACAATACAAGGCCAAAGCTAAGACCGACGTAAGACTAGGGCATTGCCGAGAAGGCCATCGGCCGATGGGCCGATAGTACATGGGCCGTAAGGCCAAGGACATAAGGACAATATATGGGCCGGTCCGTACGTAGTCCACTAAGCGTTTTACAACAGTATTTTGTTTTTTTACTATTACTACGAACAGATTTTTTATTTTTATTTTTATGAAATAAAAATTTAATTATATTATCTTGCTGAAAACTATATTTCTTAATTTTAAAAATTAGTAAATAAATCGCTTTTTTTTTTCTTTTCTATTTGGTGTGGTGATACAAGAATGAAATATTGTATATTGCTTTATTTTAAGTTTTTTTAACTATTAAACAAAGAAAATAGCTAAAACTATACAAGTCATTAATTATATTTATATGGATAACATACCACCCACAGAAGAAGCTAATTTCAATCAATCAATATCGTCATACAATTCATCCTTCGATTTAGGCCAAGCCCCTACATGCAAAACTAATCATTCTACTTTTCTTCCCAATTCTTACTCACTGTTCTTTTTGGTTGACCTGTTTTATGTCGAAGACTAAATAATTAATTTCTATCATAAAACTCATTGTCTTACTTTTTCCTTAAACATCTTTTAATTTTAAGGGTATGCCGGAGAAAAAGTTTAGCGTAACAAAGCAAAGGACAAAAAAAAAAAAGGAAACTTTGAAGCAAAGAAAGGGATAGCCCACAAACTAGTCGAGTCGATGACTACGAAGCCAGAAAGATCCGTCTCTTGGGATGTATGATTGGATGACGGCCTTCGTTTGTGACAAACTTCTATAGAGAGCACTACTGTGTGTTGTTGCTTTCTATTTATTGATGGTTTCACAAATCTTGCAACTTACTGAAAGACATAAATCTTTCTATTTATTATAATAATGGCTAATCATAATTGAACAACTTCGACAACAAAGATTCTGTGACAATACTACTAGCTACTGTATGAAGTTGGAAATGCCAATTTTTAAAACATCATTTAAAGATAAGACCAAAAAAAAAGATAAAATAGTTGATATTCTAAACTTGTTTCCACTTGAATATAATTAGATTTTCCTAATTCCTCACGTCTTTTAAATTTGATCAAAGTTCAAAAAAATCCTTTATTTGTAGCAATTGTATATACTTTCTAAAAAAATCTAGAGATTTCAACTTTTGAACTCCCATCATCGCTCCTTAATATCATGATTTTTAGTTTTTCATTAATTGCTCTCTTTACTTTCGCATGCCAATTATAAAACATTGGCCTAATCCTAGCCACATGCATGAACACAACCAAACAAAAAAAAAATAAAACACTTTTTTCTACCCGCATAACAACGATGCTAGCAAAAAACATAAGACTCACATATAGGTGTCGACTTTTGATAAGGATATGAAATAAGGAAAGTGACATCTCCAATTATTTCTCTCCATTCACCGATAAGATCCTAAAGAATCTTCCACCATATACTCTCTTTCTCTGTAAGTTTTCAAAAAAGTGTGTTTAGGCATTGAGAAAAGTCCCATATAGCTACTACCACAAAAGGGCAAAGTGGATAATTATTGGTACGTATGTTTTGTTCCATTTTCTCTTATCAACTCGACCTATTTTTGTCACGGAATCTTGTCTCAAGGCCCCATGTGCGTATCACAGAGCTAAGTTCTTGGTGATTTCTACATCATACATATTATAACAACTTTTTCTTATATTTTTTTTTATTAATCAACAAGTTTCAAATTTAGATAATTTTTGGTGATATAGATACGAGCGATTTGCTGACAAACTCATAAATACGAATACTTGCGAGACACTCTTTGGGTGGATTCTTCAAACACAATACACCACAAATATCTCAATTTTGCAAAGGCAACAAAAGAAAGAAACCCTCTTATTATAACAACGCTCTGTGAAAATTACATCAGACTTCACATATCTTCATCTCTATATATTTTCTTCTTCTT
>NC_025687.1:3103311-3199449 GCF_000633955.1 Camelina sativa
GGGTCCCTCTAGCAATAGGTGTTTCCCCTGTTGCTGGGACCAGTAGGCATGAGCCGTTAGTACCCTGTCTAAGAGCTCCTGTGGAACTGGCTCACCTCTCCTTTGTTGCGGCGATATTCTTGCTGTGTGCACCAGCGTCTTCCATTTGTCCTATTATTCACATCAAACCTCAAATTACTTCTTGCACAACCAACTTAGCTAGACCTCATTACTGAGTTGTAAAAGGAGAGGTTTTTCTTTACCTTCAAGTCAACGTAAGTCCGGTGCTTAGCATTATCAAAAGCTCGCAACTTTACATCACGCCACCTGCATATAGATGTAATTAAGCCCAGCAATTTTAGAATTATCGTGGACCAATCACTGATGGAAATTAAGTCTTCTACTTTGGTGAACATAAAAAAGTTTTAGTTACCTTCCAGTCCCAAGTCTCTCCACAGCTTGAACTAGGGCCTCTACTTCTGCAACAGAGAAAGGTCGACGGATTCTGCGCTGCGCCACCACAGATCGCTTGGTTTTCCGAGGTGGGACTACGGTCAAAGCCTGAACATGCAGAGGACGGACTGGAATCAAGGCTCTGGAGTATATGGTTTTAGCCCTATTTGGTGCTGAGGGTTTCGAGTCAAGGTCACTTTCTACAGAATTACTCGGTTTAGCATGCTTCCCCGGTGATGGGAGACACCTAGAATGACAAACATGTTCCATAAAACATTAGCAACATAATTATTTTCTACACCAAAGACAAAATAGAAGTAAACATTGATCTCTGGAGGGAGTGATACTGACCTTGTTAAAGTGTGAGGTACATTACAGGGACGAACATAGTCAGAATCTTCAGGAGGTAGCGGTTTAGTGGATTGTGGAGGATTGGGCTCAAGACAAAACCCTAGAGTATCCGAAAGAGTGTCTAGAGAGATTCCACTCTGAAGCAGCATTTTGCTGTCGTCTCTAACTTTTTTCCCATGAACAAGAACACCTATGCGTAATTCACCTCCAAGTATCGAGGTCAAAGCTTCCAAGACTGTCCTCTAGAGAAGAGGAAGTAATTTTTTCATCATTATCCATAAACATGAATGAGCCTTTTCAGAAAATTCTAAGTCAAAGATCCAAACCTTTAGTGAACCAACAGTTGCAGTCTCTGGGATTTCAATGAAAAGTTCAGGAACTCTAAATGACTTGATTCCAAGTTTCACTAAGCACAGCAAAGAAAATATGAACAGAGTTAATACAAAACTCATGTGATAGAAACAGGAAAAGCTTCATAGAAACATTTACCGTGAGAATCTCTTGACTGCAACGCTGGCTGCTTCTGACAAGCTATGGATGAAAGAAAACCTGAAACTGCAGAAAACAAATTAAGCTCAGAGTTGATCATTGTATCATCATAACGTGCTTTTGACGTTTAAATGACTAGCTTTTTGGTAATACCCTTTCGAGGTGAACCAGAAAGGCCTTCAGTTTTAGCAGTTTCTTCGGATTGTGATGCTGTATAACCGTCAAAGTATCTTCTTTTTTTAATAGGATAGTTTCTCTCTAATCTTTGGCTTTTGAGACAATGTTTCTTGCTGTAGTAACCATGCTTCATGTCCAAGTCTAAACATTTTCATGGATAACCCATAAGTACTAAAACCATAACATCTTTAAAAGAACATATAACTACTAGCTAGGCCACAAATGGTCCATATATCTATGTTCACCTGAATTAGTTACCGTAGTATCTCTCGGCTTTGGAGAGTCTTTACAATACTTTGAAGCAAAAACTTTTCTTATTCTTCTATCTCCGATACGCAGAGTTGACCTAAATGATTTTGTTCTGTAACGAGCTGACAAGTTTTCGCCATCATCATCATTTTCCTTACCAAGTAAATCTATATCATCAGAGCATACTGAAGGATTTTGGGGAATTGGTTTCCTTAATCCACTACCTATATGATCCTCATCCTTGGCTACAACGTTTCTCGATAACTTTGCTTCAAAGTTTAGCCCACCAAGCATTGATTTCTTATCATTACACTCTGACCTATAGCAATGATCACTATTGTTGTCGATCTTGGTGTCCTCATAGGCCAATTCTTGAGTTTCAAACTTCTCTGAAGAATCAGAAGTTACACCAGAAGAAGATCCAAAGTGGAACTCTGTAAGGGGACCTGGAGATCTATTAAAACTTTGAATTTCATGAGATTTTGGAAGGATCTCAGAGACAAAGAAACTTCTTTCAGCAATATTATTAGTAGTCTCTTCTTCCACTGTTGTGTCGCGGCCGTTAAGCGGTTCCGTCTTAACTGCACAGTGAACATCATTATTACCGGATGATGCGTTGTTACTTGAGGAAGAAGAATTCCCACCTTCAAGAAGCAGTTTGCCAGCTACTGCAGCCAACAAATCGAACGAAGATATTTGATGGTTTTCGCTTTTCTTCTTGAAAGCACTCTTCTAGCAAAAACAGACAAGACACAAAAACATACATATCATAGGTTGGAACATGAAATTAGAAACAAAAAAACAAACAAGTTAAAAGAAATCTATTTAGTTACTCTTGGTGATCTGGCAGCTCGAGGTGTGTGAGGCACCTCATAGCCGTTGAATCCATAATCAAGCCTCTTTTGCAACACCATGATTCGAAGAACATTTCAGACTTTCAGCAAAATGAAGGCATCCTCACGGATGTTACAAGATCCCTGAAGTAAAACAAATCATGTTAACGAGTTCCAACAATGTATTAGAATTTTTCCAACAGATCCATATATCTTGTGTATATATCCATATTCGGAGATATCTTTTCCTTTTGTTAAACCTCTCACTAGAACCCAAGAATTTTCTACTTGCCAAGATCTTTTTAAAGCCTCACTTGATTAATGATAACGTAAAGAAAGAAACAAAAAAAAAAAACAGAGCAAAATCTCACACATGAATGAATACCTAATAACCAAGTGAAACTCTTCTAACCCTGAAACTAGGTTTTCATGGAAACCAAACGCAGTCTCTCGTTCTTAGGAAACCACATTACAACATTGTTAAATAAAAACCCTTTCTTTTATTCGAATCACCGCAATTTTAATAGCAGATCCAAGAAAACATTCAAAAATTTCTCACCTTTTTCCTGCAGGCAAATGCACGACACGATAAGAGAAACAAGATAAGAATCAACAGACTGAAACCAAAATGTTTTTTATTTTCTCATCAACACATTTTTTTTCTTTTTTTACTGGAAAACGAAAGAGAAAAAAAAAGTTTCTGTTTTTATTTTAAATTTTTTTGTGGGTGGAAAATGGAAAAACCCGACAAAGAAACTACGGGAAGGAGAAGGAGAAGGGCTTAAACCCCGTTGGTCTTATACGAGTAACACCGGACGGACGTGTGAGAGAAAGAAAGAAGAAGAGCGAATAACCGGCTATAACCAGTAAAACCCCCCCACCCCCTGAAGACCTGTTCTTCTTCTCCCCTTCTTGGGTCACCCATCACTGTCTCACGCTACCTCCTCTTCGTTCGGACACGTGCTCTCTCTGTCGGATCGTGCGCTTTTTTTTTTACCACACACAGACTTCTACAAAAACGTTGAGTCACATATGCCATGTAACCTTTTTTTTTTCCTTTTTTTTTTCAAGTCCAAGCCATGCCATTCTCTTTTTCCCCTTTTTTTTTATTGTCTTTTTCAGTTTATTGTATATTTTTATAAGAAAATATCATTTTGATAATTTTATTTTCATAGAGTAAAAAAAAAACTGAATAGAATATTCAAGTGTTAGGTTAAACAAATGTTCATGCTCAATAAAATTTTATATATCAGAGGAGAAAATCTATTTACGTAAAGAGTACATTTTTCTTAATTTTACTCATATTCATCCGCACCAATATCGGAATTGAGGATTAAATTTACTTTAAAATAATTAAATCAAAACTATTAATGAGAATTCTGGCACACCGAGGCTACATTTTTGGTATATGGTCCAACTTATCCATAACTATTGTCGGAACGGTACAAAATGTTGCCTGGTCGTCTTATTAGTCTTTCTTATAACCATATTTACGCAAATATATATATACTCAAGCGATATACAAAAGATACTCTTCGGTCCAATAGATATTTTCGTACAACATTTACATGGTCGACGGACAGAGCATCCACAAAACAATTATTATAAATTTATGAAACTAATTCAAATAGGAATATATAGATGAAAAGATTCCGTAGCGTGAGACGAAGTTTTTCAACATTCCAGACTTTAATACAACCTGTGGATCGGAGAGTATATTTTCAAATAGAAATATATAGTAGATGAAAAGATTAACGGGCTGAAGGAGTATCACTGATGAAAGTTATGCTATGCCCCGTTGACTTAGTTGAATTTTCATCTTGGCTCCTTCTCTTACTTAGGTTATATATTTCCAAACACTCATTTAACTCATGAGCAACCCGAGTCATGTTTGGTCTTTGTGTGGAAGAAGGGTTAATGCATGCCATTGCTAATTCAAGAGCTTTCCAAGATGAACCTGTGTCATAATCTCCATGGAGATTCGGATCCATAATACTTTGAATATCACCAGTTGCAAGCATAGACTTGGCCCATTCTACTATGTAAGACTTTTCACGGGATTGTTCAATCACCTGTTGGCCTGTGATAATTTCCAGTAACACAATCCCAAAGCTATAAACATCACTCTTCTCTGTTAACCAATTCTTTTGATAATATCTGCAAGAAAAGTACTTAACTAAGATGTTTGTATTTTGTTTTCACTAAGCACATAAAAAAAGCAGACATTTATAAGACTAAAATGTGATGTGAACTATAACTTACTCAGGATCAAGATATCCAAGAGTTCCAGCTACATTTGTTGATACGTGAGTGTTACTCCCCACTAGAAAAGATCTTGAAAGTCCGAAGTCGGCCAGTTTCGCTTCAAACTGTTGACCTAACAATATATTGGTACTTTTCACATCTCTATGAACCATTGGTGGCTTACATCCAATATGCAAATACTCAATTCCTAGTACATAGAAAACCTTCATATGTTAATTAACTATCATATAAATGAATTTCAAAAGAAATAAGAATATAGTATGTACGTATATATATTGTCTTAAAAAAAAAAAGAAGGAAATATAACAATAGGAACTAAAACATTTCTACAAACCTAGCGCAGACTCGATAGCTATCTTGAGTCTACTCGACCAGTTCAAAATAGAACCCACACGTTTTCCTGCCAAAAATCATCATATGGTTAAAAATAATTAGAAGGTTTAGAAAACCTTTGGTTCTTGGAAAAGGTAACTCAAAAACTGGTTATCATACTCTAATAGTCTACCTGAGAGATGTTCCTTTAAGTTCCCATTTTCCATGAACTCGTAGATGAGAGCCAAGCCATTTCCTTCATCAGAATATCCGATGAGGCTTACTAAATTCACGTGGTGAACTCTTAGCAGTAGTTCGACCTAACATTATTTAACGATATGAAAGGGTATATTTCGTGACCTCATGATTGTCTTAAAATCTCTTGGATATTAGTAATGTAACTAAGTACCTCTGTTTTGAACTCCTTGTAGCCTTGAGTTGATGACTGAGAGAGAACTTTAACGGCTACTTGTTCATTGTTTAGAAAACCATGACAAACAACACCAAAGCCTCCTTTACCGAGAACAACTTGAAAGTTATTAGTCATTTCCTTGACCTCTGAATATGTATATCTTCTATTTTTCATTTCGAGTGATGGGCGCCTAACTGCAGAAAATAATTTGACATGGATTCATGAGAGTTAATACTTTTGATATGGATTAATCTATATAAATGTTTTTTCTTTCCACCTTTGCAAGTTGATGGCTTTCTTTTTCTGTAAATAAATATGAGAACAACCACAAATATGATAACAGCCACAAACAAAAGAGACACAACAATCGGCACGACAGGGGATCTAGATCTTGGTTCGCTTGACCCACGTTGATTTACATTTGCATCAACACTAGAGAATGAATACGTTATTGATCAATAAATAAACCATAAAACGAGAGTGAATAATAAATCCTATGAGATCATCGCAAAACAGAGTCTTACGATAGCTTTAATCCATCCTTTTCTCTATCGAGAAGGGCTTGAGGAACAGAGCCACTAAGATTGTTTCCTCTTAAGTTTCTGTGGACGTGGAGAGATCATTAGAAACTAATATAGACAACACAATGAGATTTAGATAACTTACATGACCAACAACGATTTCATCTTGGCTAGAAATTCCGGCACTTCTCCAGTCAAGTTGTTATTCGATAAATCCCTAAAATTATATTTTCAAGAGATAAACGTTAAACCAATCCAACAATTTTTATTTTATTTTATTCAATCATGCAGAGACGTACAATTCTCGAAGCTGACTTAGATTCTGTATGCTAGCCGGTATAACTCCAGTTAATCCACTTGAAGACAGATCTCTGTATGCATATGACCGGAGACATAATCACATAAAAAGATACATTTAAATTGATAACAACAGTTTTGTTTTAAATTAATGTTCTTACAATGCTATGATTCTTGGTGGTGTGGAGATATCAATAACGTTGCAGCTTAAACCAACCCACGAGAATTTCTTAGGAACACATGGATCTCCCTGCCAGCTGATTCTACTCAATTTATAAGTAGTTTGGATGTTCTTTATGGCAATGACTAACCATAGTACAAAAAAAGACCACGAATTAAAAATGTGAAAAGACATATAAAATCCGTCTACTTATATTCACAAAATTAAAATACATGGTTACATACCATCATCTGTACTCGTCTCTGATTGTGGAAAATGTATGATGCTAAAAATCTCTAAAGCATTTATTAGGGGTGGTAGAGTAGATTTGGGCGTTTTTGATAGCTGCACACGACATACCCCTCCCTCGCATTTCAGCGGAACAGTGTTGAATAAAGTCTGTGCTTCAAACTTCATAGGACTATAAGAATCAAAATCAACTTTTCCATTTGCTACAATTTTGAATTCCCTAGTTTCATTGGCCTGCACTTGTTGAATTTCGGCGAAGTAAAGGTAACCGTACATTTCGTCATCAGAGGTTTCCAAATCCCAGATAATGGTCAATGGCTCACTGGCATTAGTCGGTATGGCGGCGGTCGAAATAACATCACGTGGGGGTGCATAGCCATGGGAAGAATCCGTAACGTTGAGGGTTGTGTTTATTTGAGTCCACTCCGGTTGTAAATATGGAAGCCAAATACGATCATACACATCTTTCGGATAACTGCCAGTATCACTAATTAACTTTTATATCAAGAAACCTAAAAAAAAATACAAGTATATGGAAGTAAAGCAGCCTATATTATAAAATATCACATACCTTATAATTTTTTCTGAAGTGGTGAAATAGAGGTGAGCTATAGTCTTCAAGGAACCTGTTTGAGCACTATAAGTATCATACGGCAAGGGTCTTAACTCTATGGACGATATCAGTGGTGTGCTTGTCCCTGTCTTAACAACACATAAATCTAAACTGTTAGACCTTGTAATGTGAATGATCTCCTCAGTCGCACCTAAACCCGATTTTCCAAGATCTAAAGATGTCCAAATATTGGGACCAAGATATAGGTCGAATCTTGGAGGATTATTAAGACCGTCGTAGTTGCCATATACAAACACGGTCCTGATTAGATAGTTCGTGTCTTGCTTGGTACTCAGACTATAGCAATTTCTTATTCCATCCGGGAAGTATCTTAAAACCCTGTTTGGCTTCGAGATAAATTCTATGTCTGAGTTATTTTGGATATGACCGGTTTTTCCTCCGCGGATGAAATTGGCATCAGATATGTATGTTAAATTGGTGAATTTTTCGTTATAAGGTGATTCGTTAGAAGGTAATCCACAATCCAAACTGATGAATCCTGGTAAAGCCGGATAGGTAAATATCGGAAAAAACTTTTTTCATATATTAGAAAAATTCAAGAAAAAGTGAAAGACAAATAAAGAATACCTTGTTGATTTTGAGACTTAACAAGATGTATAATAATGGAGAAAGTGGCATAATCAAGTAACAGACGTTTGTTGCAAATCTCCATTCTCGACTACTTCTTAAGTTTCAACCAAACGAAAACTTAACAACGTAACAACGAAAAAGTAGTACTCTCGAAACATTATAGAGTCATATGTATCTTTTTATTTTGTGTACATCCTATATATGAATATTTCTACTAGTGATCATTCTTTAAGCACTGCCAAGTAAAAAGTTGGCAATGTCAACTTATGGAAACGTCACCTGCAAATAGGAAACGATCTAATGTATTTTTCTAATACATAAATGACGTAAAAGACTATTAGTCTAAGATGGAACGAGTAATTTCTAGGAAGCTTGACATGAATGTTTGAGATCAATGATCAATGTGGCATTCTCAAATTCAAAAAGCCAAACGTCTGTTATAAAAAATATGCAACCATGCTATGTCGGAATATATTATATAATTATCACACTTAGGCCGGTTAAATCAAGTGTTTGATATTTTAATAAATATGAATTTCATATAATTTGTTGTGGAGAAACTAAAATACTAATATTTTGCAATATTTAAGAATCAGGAATATCTGTAAATAATTTAATTTTGATTTATGGGAAATCGTCAAGGTCCAGTAGTTTCTAAAATATCCATTTTCTAAAACTCACACCCTTAAAACTTGTTGTTTTATCCATTTAAGTTCCACTCTTAAGGATGTAATTTGTTTGTAACGGTAAAATTGATCACGCGCTCTAGTTTTTCAGTTTTGGAAAATAAGCTGATTTGGCGGACTATAGACCACGGAGACTGAGAGAATTTTAGCGAGTTATTACCACGCGTTATTTCTGCGAGTGGGGTATTATTTTACAATCTGGATCCGGCTACATACTTGGGCCTTGGGCCATCGGCCGATATCCTTAAAACTTTTTTGTACAAATCCATATTATTTAAGGGTTTACCTGTAAAATATTCGCATTACAGACTTTGAATACACACAACCTGTGGAGTAGACATGACCAAAATCAAACCGTAACCGCACTGTATCCGAACCCTAACCACACTATAACCGTATAAAATGGTTAAAAACCGTAATTGTTAACCGTAAATATGTGGTTAAATTATATTAACCATAACCGTTAATTAACCGTAACCGTATCAAAACCGTTGGTTAACCGCATAGTTAAACCGTAATTTGTTATCCGTAACCGTTTTAAATATGTAATAAAATATACTAATAATTAATTATTTAATATGAATTATATGATATATAGAAATATGAGTACACTAAAATAACATATTAATTGTAAATAAATAATATCAATTATATTATATAATCAAATAATATTAACTGTATCATATTATCAAATAACCGTAACCGTATATAACCGTAACCGCTTCAACCGGAACCGTATTTAACTGTAACTGTTTAACCGTTTAATAAATGGTTATGGTTAAGGTTAAACAAAATTTTTAACCGTAACCGTGGTCATACTTACTGTCGAGTATACTGTATCTCTCAAAAACAAAACAAAAATTATATTAACGAGCTGAAGGACTATCACTGATAAAACTTATGTTATAGAAGAAAAAGGAAATTTTTTGTCAAAAAAATATTAACGAAAACTGAAAAAAAAAGAAACACATAGAACCGTTATCAAAAAAAAAAAAAAAAGGGAAATTATGTCAAGTCAAAATAAAAATAAGAAAAAGTAAAAAATCAGAAGTTTTCCTTTTTGCGGTGTCAACATTATCTTTATAAATAGTCTTGCTTGACTCATCTCTTTTCTTCTTCTTCACATGAGAAATCATAGCAACGAAACAAAAATATTTTTTTCCTAATTACAAGTTTCTTCTTTTAGTTTATTTTTCTAATTACAAGTTTTTTCTTCTCGAGCGAACAAACTCTGGGAATGTCTTACGATGAGATGAGAAGATGGTCGGTGGTCTCGAGACTATGGAGCCGACGACGATCCATGTAGTGTAAGCCACTCTCTCTCTCTCTCTCTCTGCCCTTCATCACTCTACAGCGTGAAACCCTAATCTGTAAGATAAGATTGATCGGAGGGAAGCAACTCGTTTCCTGACTCAGTCACGTTTTCTCAAAACCCTAAAATCTCTCTACGGACATGGCGTCTCTCTTTGTTCAGCCACCGCCTACTTTGGCGTCTCCGCCGTTCTTCTTCTTCGGTTCGATTTGATCTCTCTCTCTCTCGTAAGTCTCCGACTCTATATGGAACTCATATCAATCAGTAGCTTTTTACGCTTCGTATCTAATGAATCTAGTTCTCGATTGTTTCATGTTGGTTCTGGAGATCCTTACAAGTTCGACGGCGGAAGAGACCAACCGGTTTTGTTAATTGTTAATACCCCAATTCACCGATACATGATCGAGTGTACACTACAGTTACTTGCTTGTTTTTTTCTAGGGTTTGGTTTCTAACTTGTTGCTCTGTTTTTTTTTTTTTTTTCCAGGTTTGGATGATGTTTAGATCAATCAATGATGGCTTTGATGGAAACGTTTCTTCTCTACGCAATGTCTTCACTCTTCAGGGGTTTTGTTCTGTACCTCTTAACATATCTTTTACTTCTTTTATATGTTTTGTACCTTACGTTTCTTTCTTCCTCTTGCAGGTGTTTTGGAAGCAAATTATTGATCTGATCATTACCTTCTTCTACATGCTGCTACGTCTTCAGGCATTCTCACGGGCTCCTCCTTACTCTAAACGCATCTCTATTAGCTTCTGAATTGACTTTACTTGTCGTTTTTGTTTTGTTGCTTAGATTTGTGGAGGAGGATCTTAGGATTGATCGGTGATGGCTTTGACTGATCCTGGTCTCTCTCATTCATATTGCTCGTCTAAGATTTGGTTTCTAAGTTTCTAACTGAATCGTTTAAGAGTTTTTAGTATGTTCATGTGATTTTTACTTCTTTGTTATGTTATTTCAGGTTTTGGATGATGCTTTTATCGATCATTGATGGCTTTGATGGACGCACTTCTTCTCTGTGCTATATAGGTGATCTTCAGGAGTTTTTTTCTTCCTCTTTACTCGTCTTTTACTTCTTTTTGTTTTGTTTTGTACCTTACGTTTTCTTTCTTCGTTTTGTAGGTATTTTGCAAGCGAGTTATGATCTGTGATCTAAGGATTAGTTGCACGGGATGGTTGTAGCTATGTTTGGCTTGTTTCTGGCATCAGTGGTGTTCATATTTTAGTTGTTGGAGTGTCCGGGAATAAGGTATCTGTCTTGCTTCTTTCTCTTCTTTTTTGTTATCCTAAATGTGGAAGGTGACTGTGATGTTTGTAGATTTTTAAGTGATATGTTTCTGTATTTGTAAGGCATTAATTGTATACTAATATCCTATTTTTGATCCTTGTTTATGTAGAGAACCGTACTCTGATTCTCAGATAGATAATGTAATGTCGACAAGGTCGATCAATGAGAATGAAGCAAGCAGAAGGTTGAAATTAGAAGAATTCAGTATCCAGTTTGATGGTTCGTGACTTCTAATCCTGATAATTTGGTGATTAGCATTGGTATGACTCCTCCTAATCTAGTCTTTATTAAATCCAGTCTTCACTCTGTTGGCATATATATTCTGTTTTTGCTTGCCCTAATCATTAACTTGGATGTAATGTTTTGCAGGAGCTACTAACAAGTAACAAGCCACAGAAGTTGGATGATGCAGTGCTTAGGAGATTGGTAAGAACATTTTTGTCACCAGGATTTTCATTTTTATCATATCATTTTTAGTCACTCTGTTTATTATGTTCATGCGACTTTTACCTCTTCCCTCTGTTATTTCAGGTTTTGGATGATGCTTTTATCGACAAGTGATAGCTTTGACTGATCGTCCTCAGGCGTTTGTATAGGTTCCTTTCTCTAAACGCATCTCTATTATTTGTTTCTGAATATTCACTTTCTTTATGTTGTTTTTTTTCTTCTAGTTACATGTTATTTATTTGTCGTTTTTGTTGTTTCAGGTTTTGGATGATGCTTTTCTCTATCAATATTGATGGCTTTGACTAATCCTCCTCCAGCGTTCTCATGGGTTCCTTGCTCTAAACACATCTCTATTATTTGTTTCTGAATATTCTCTTTGTTTCTGTGGTGTTTTTGTTCTAGCTACATGTTATTTACTTGTTGTTTTTCTATTGTTTCAGGTTTTGGATGATGATTTTATTAATCAGTGATGGCTTTGACTACTCTTCTTCAGGCGTTCTCATGGGTTCCAATTGGAATGGAGTATATAGTAACTCACAACTATAAGCTTGCGGACCAGGTAACAAGTTAGAAAATGATGTGTGGTATCTTCAAATTATATGGCTTTTCACTTGCTTGTTTCTTTTCTAAGGGTTTGGTTTCTAACTTATTGTTCTGTTTTTTTTTCCAGGTTTTGGATGATGTTTTATATCAATCAATGACGGCTTTGATGGAAACGCTCCTTCTCTATGCAACGTCTTCACTCTTCAGGGGTTTTGTTCTGTATCTCTTAACACATCTTTTACTTCTTTTATATGTTTTGTACCTTACATTTCTTTCTTCCTCTTGCAGGTGTTTTGGAAGCAAATTATTGATCTGATCATTACCTTCTTCTACATGCTGCTACGTCTTCAGGCATTGTCACGGGTTCCTCCTTGCTCTAAACGCATCTCTATTAGCTTCTGAATTTTCAGTTTGGTTTGATGGTGTTCTTTCTAATTACATGTTACTTGTCGTTTTTGTTGTGTTGGGAGGAGGATTCTACGATTGTTCGGTGATGGCTTTGACGGATCCTTGTCACTCTCATTCATGTTATTCTTCTAGGGTTAGATTTCTAAACTGAATCCTTCAAGGCTTTTTTTATTATTTTCATGCGATTTTTACCTCTCTTCGCTCTGTTATTTTAGATTGTGGAGGAGGATGCTTTGATGGATCTTTTTTTCTTCTCTGCGCTACATCTTCAGGTAGCTTTTTTCCTCTTAGCAGATTTTTTTTTCTCCATATAAGTGAATTAACATCTCAGTCTCTCTTTCATGCAGATCGTTGAGGCACCTGAATTGTTGTGTGGAAGGCTTAAAGAGAGAACTTTGTGGGAGTTTAACTTTCAGGTTTAACATTGTTCACACACATTCAGATGAGAGATGTTCCACAAATTCTTTCCTAGACGAGTTTGTTCTTTAAATTTGTCCTTTTTAACTTGTTTTTGTTGGTACTCTTAAAACTGAAAATATCTCTTTCTTTGATGCAGATCTCTCTCTTTGACGCAGATCGTGGAGGCACCGGGACAGATATAGTGATTTATGCCAAATCTTTCTTCTGGTCTGTCATCTTAACAAGTTTCTTCTGTGCTACATCTTTCGATTATCATCTTCTCTATTACAACCACAAGTTCCTCTGTTTTGTTATGTCTCAGTTATTTTGAAGGACACCTTTGATATGTCGTCGCCTTCTGTTACCTCTTTGACGGTCGCTTCTTTCCCTTTGTTTTATTTTTAGTGTTCTTTATGATCAGCTAATGTTTTTCTTTAGGTAAGGTTACATCTTCTTTTTCCCCCTAATGACTTTCAGAGATTTGCTATTGTTGGTGATGTTCCTCATGTCTCTTATTTTGTGTTTTTTTTTTGTTGAAGTATGTGGAAACAAACTTATGCTGAATTATTGTAACTGGACTTGATGGAGATGTTATCAGGTTTCCTTCTCCTTATCTTTGTTTTTGCCTGATTTCTATGGTTTAAATGCTATCACGGCCTTCTTTGTTTGCTTGTTTCTGGCACCAATCGTGATCGTATTTGTAGGTGTTGGAATGAGTTTGATTGTTTTGGTTATTTATATGGTAGTGAAAAGGAGAAGTTGAGATGAAGATTTTGAAATGGCAAAATCTAGTATCTGAAAGACTGGACGCTATGGGTAAGCGTACAGGTAATAAATTTTGATTTCTGACCTTTTAACATATAAATATGAAGAACCACAAGTGAATTCACATTGACGGTTGTTTGTTTTGCTTGTTTCTGGCATCAATGGTGTTGATATTTTAGGTGTTGGAATCATGATCATTCATGATAAACATGTTGTCACTTGGAGATCTGAATATGTTTTACTCTGGTTCTCAGATAGATAGTGTAATGTCAACAAGGTCAGTGAGAATGAAGCAAGCAGGAGGTTGAAATCAGAATTCCTTATCCAGTTTGATGGTGTGACTTCTAATCCTGATGATTTGGTGATTGGCATTGGTATGATATCTTCTAATCAAGTCTTCATCAAATCCAGTCTTCACTCTGTTGGCATAAATATTCTGTCTTTGCTTGCCCTAATTATTTACTTGGATGTAATGTTTTGCAGGTGCTACTAACAAGCCACAGGAGTTGGATGATTCAGTGCTTAGAAGATTGGTAAGAACATTATCTGTCACCAGGATTTTCATATTCACCAATTGCTAAGTAAAGTATTTGATTTGGTGGTTCTTCTTCCTTCTAGTTACTAATTACTTGTCGTTTTTTTGTTGTGTTGGTTTAGATTTGTGCTGGAGGATCCTACTAATGATCGGTGATGGCTTTACTGATCCTTGTCACTCTCATTCATGTTATTCTTCTAGGGTTTGGTTTCTAGCTTACATCTTATATATATGGTAGGTTCAATTCAATATATAAGATTTTATAGTTCCACCTGAAAAAAAAGTCTTACCACAAGAAGACCATCACAATTATTTCGACTTTGCTCTCAGACGATTAGTCCAACCCTGGGCGTGCCTTACTGTTGTTGATAGGTGCACGATGAAATTTTCCGATTAGGATCCATCTCCATCAGCAGTAGAACTTGATAACTTAAATTAAAAATTTTATTAGTACTCATCTGTTTTCTGTATTTTACTAGTTACTTCTCAAGCGCTCTAGTTTTGCAAGTTTGGTAAATTAGCTGATTTGGCGGACTATACACCACGGAATCTGAGAGTATTTGAACGAGTTATTAGCACGCGCTGTATTTGCGAGTGGAGAAGTTTATTCACGCGTTGTAGTCTTGAATCAGTTTGCTTTGGACTTCCGCTGACATTTAAGTGTGCTTTGGACCTTGGGCCCATTTTGTTTATATTCAACGGCCCATTTATAATTTAATATTTTATTGTTTCAGTTCGTTACTTCGATTCGATCATATTCACTTCTTTTTCTCTAAAAATTTTAATTATTTTATTTTTCTTATTTTGTCTAGACAGTTATTATAGGAAAACGCACATGAAAACTTAAATTCCTTTTGCCCCTTAAAAAGCAAAAAATGATATAAAGTGAAAAGGAAGACTAGTTAAAAGTTAAAACAGGTCTTACGTACAGATGATATTAGGAAATGATTTCACTGTTGCGATAAAGCTTTTAACATATTCACATTACAGACTTTGAATACAAACTGTAGAGTAGACTGTATATCTTAGTTTCAAACAAAAGAATATATATATATATATATATAGATGGAAATATTATTAACGAGCTGAAGGACTATCACTGATGAAACTTATGTTATGTACCATGGACTTTGATGAATTTGCATCTTGGCTCCTTCTTTTACCTAAGTTCTCGTATATTTCCAAACACTCATTTAGTTCATGAGCAACCCTAGTCATGTTTGGTCTCTCTCTAGAAGAAGGGTTAATGCATGACATTGCTAATTCAAGAGCTTTCCATGATGAAGCTGTGTCATATTCTCCATGGAGTTTCGGATCCATAATACTTTCAATATCACCATTCGCGAGCATAGACGTCGCCCATTCTGATAAGTAAGAATTTTCACGTGAGTGTTCTATCGCAGGTTGGCCACTGATTATCTCCAGTAACACAATCCCAAAGCTATAAACATCACTCTTCTCTGTTAACCAGTTCTTTTGGTAGTATCTACAAAAAAACAAAAAGATATTACATTTTTTCAATATCTAACACGAACGAAAACAAACATTGTTGAAACTACAATGTGATATGAAGTAGAACTTACTCAGGATCAAGATATCCAAGAGTTCCAGCAACATTTGTTGATACGTGAGTTTGACTTCCCACTAGAAAAGATCTGGAAAGTCCAAAGTCGGCGAGTTTTGCTTCAAACTGTTGACCTAACAGTATATTGGTACTTTTCACATCTCTATGAACCATTGGCGGCTTACATCCAATATGCAAATATTCAATCCCTAGTACAATACATAGATAAACCTTTATATGTTAACGAATTGTCATTAAAATGATATTTTAGAAGGAATAGGGATATATCAAATTGAGAAACAGTAACACATAATGATAAGAACTAGCAAAAATTTCTACATACCTAGCGCAGACTCAATAGCTATCTTAAGTCTACTCGACCAGTTCAAAAAAGAGCCACGACGTTTTCCTGCCAAAATTCAAAAATATATGGTTAGAAATCATTAGAGGAAATTTCTAAAGCCCTTTGGCTTGTAACTCAAAAAGTGTTTTATTTTATTTTTATATCATATTCTAACTATGGTTCACCTGAGAGATGTTCCCTTAAATTCCCATTTTCCATGAACTCGTAGATGAGAGCCAAGTCATTTCCTTCGTCACAATATCCGACAAGGCTTACTAAATTCACGTGGTGAACTCGTAGAAGTAGCTCAACCTAACGATCAACAATATAAAAAGATATAATATTCAGGAGAGCATGCATGATTGTCCGAAAACTAAGTTGAAAATAGTTTTGTAATACCTCTGTTTTGAATTCCTTGTAGCCTTGAGTAGATGAATGTGAGATAACTTTAACGGCTACTTGTTCATTGTTTAGAAAACCACGACAAACAACACCGAAGCCTCCTTTACCCAAAACAACTTGAAAGTTATTCGTCATTTCTCTGACCTCTGAATATGTAAATCTTCTATTTTTCATTTCAAGTGATGGGCGCATAACTGCAGATAAAAAGTTTCAACACGTTCATTCGATCAACATATATATTTCATACTTTTGATGATTTTATATGATATCATATTTTCTTTATATATACTATATATTCCCTAGTGAGTACCTTTCCCAGTTGATGTCTTTCTCCTTCTTAAAATGAAGATGGGAACTAACACCATTATGATAATGGCCACAAGAGAAGAAACGGATGCGACGACAACCACCACCGGAAATTTTGAATGGCATGATACGCATAAGTCTTTATTTCCTTCAAGACTAAAGCAAATAATGTTATTGGTTTATACAAAAAAAAAAAAGAAGATGAATAGTGATCAAAGAAGATCACCATGGAAACAAATCTTACTGTAGTTGTAGTCCTCCCTTTTTTCTATTAAGAAGGGCTTGGGGAAGAGGACCTCTAAGATTGTTTCCATTTAAGTTTCTGAAGATGTAAAAAAATTATTAAGACAATAAGATTTGATTTAATAAGAAACATTTGTTGTGCTTCTCCGGAAAAAAAACTTACATTTTCAACAAGGAGTCCATCTTGGCTAGAAACTCAGGCACTTCTCCAGTTAAGTTGTTATTCGACAAGTCTCTAGAATTTTGTTTAAGACAAAAATAAACAAAAAAAATGCCCTGATTGGTAACACATTTTTAAAATTTTAAAAATGTTTAAAGCTTTGACAGTTAATTTTTTGCCAATCACATTTTTTTTGTTTTTATTTTTTTTTTAAGTTTTAAAATTACTTTTTTTTCTCTTACTTGTTTTCCTTTTTTTTATAAAGCGTCAAATTCATGCTTTAAAACTAAACAATTTTTAAATCATTCTTTTTTTTCTGCCTTTTATATTTAAAAACTCTACAAAAATATATATAAATATTTTACTTATTTTATTTTTATAAATTAATTTTCACTTTATCCAAATATGGAGAGATACTTACAATTCTTGAAGTTGAGTTAGATTTTGTATGCCATGCGGTATAACTCCACTTAATCCACTTCCAGACAAGTCTCTGTTATATAGTGATGAGAAATCAGATGTATTCAGAGTTCTTTTAATAAAATTAGTTTGAGTGTTCGTACAATGTTATGATTCTTGGTGGTGTGGAAATATCAATAATACTGCAGCCTACACCAATCCACGAGAACTGTTTAGGAACACATGGATCGCCTTGCCAACTGAGTTTATTCAATCTGTACGTAGATGCGATAGTCTTAATAGCAATGACTGAAACAAAAGAATAAGTTAACGAAAACATGAGTAAGACCTATAAAAATAAAACGATGAGTATCTCACATTGGTGAAGAAAAGTACCAAAACTAAGCTCTATAAGCTTTGGGGTATTACTCACAATAAAATAAAATAAAATAAAATAACCAACTAAACCAATGTGGGATTCTATCATATGTGTTATATGCATTAAAGTACACAGCCACATACCGTCACTTTGATTTGTTTCTGATTGTGGAAACTCAATGGTCGTGAAAATCTCCAAGGCATTCATCAAGGGTGGAAGAGTCGACCTCGGCGTTTCTGAAAACTGCACTCGACATACCCCTCCCTCACATTTTAGTGGTACAGTGTTGGTTAGCATCCCTACTTCAAACTTCTTGGGACGATAAGGTGGGAAAATAACTTTACCATTCCCCACAATTTCGATTTCTCGTGTTTCATTGGCTCGCACTTGTTGGATATCGGCGACATATATGTAAGCATAAGTTTCATCATCAGAGCTTTCCAAATTCCAGGTAAAGATCAATGGCTCACTAGCATTAGTTGGTGTGGCTGCGGTCGCAATTACATCTTGTGGCAAGTCATAGCCACCAGAAGAATCGGTAATGTTGAGGGTTGTGCTTATATGCGTCCATTCTGGCTGGAAGTACGGATTCCAAGCACGATCATGAACATCTTTGGGATGACTGCCAAATTAAAATTCAAGTATTTACGTTAGATCAAGAGAATGAAATATGTAATAGACCAACCCTTGTAGTCTACTACTTGGATTGACAACACTTGTAGTCTAGTGGTTTTGTATTAGGGTTGTCCAGTTTCATAGATTCAAATTTGGAAGTGTGTGTGTGACAGTTGTAGACGGCAAGAAAAAAACAAAAAAAGTCGAGTTAACATATACTTACAGTATTGTTTTGTTAGAAGTGGTGAAGTAGTAGCGCACTAAATTCTTCAAGGAACCTGTTTGTGCAGTATAAGTATTGTACGGCAAAGGTCTTAGTTCAATTGCTGATATAAGTGGTGTACTTGTTCCTGTCTTGACAACGCATATGTCCAACATGTTAGATCTTGTGACGTAAATAATCTCCTCAACGACAGCACCAAAACCTGTTCTTCTCAGATCTAGGGACTTCCAAATGTTAGGACCAAGATAGAGGTCGAATCTTGGGAAAATATTAAGACCATCATAATTCCCATATACAAAAACTGTCCTGATGAGGTAATTTGTATCTTGAGTGACATTCAGACTGTAGCAGTTTCGCGTTCCGTCAGGGAAGTATCTCAAAACCGTATATGGTTTTGCGATAAAGTCTGTCTCAGAGACTTTTGTGATGGTACCAGTCTTTCCTCCGTGGACAAAACCAGCATCAGAGATGTAAGTGATATTGGTGACTGGTTCGACATAAGGAGACCCATTGGAAGGTAATCCACAATCTATACTGATGAATCCTGGTAATAACCAAAGAGATACATCAGAAAGATACTGATTTTTTTTTTTTTTTTTGGAAAATCAAGTTCTATATATCAGAGGGAGAAGTAAAAGTACCTTGTTGATCCTGAGACTGAACTTGGTGTATGATGATGAAAGTGGCAAAAGCGAGAAACAGAAACTTCATGCAAGTCTCCATTCGCGACTACTTATCAATTCTCAACCAAATCAAAATTTTAACAAACTATCAAAGCCTTGAAGCATCATGACTTCATTTATGTATGTATGTATATCTGTTTCATACTCCTTTGATGAGCTGGTAAAGTCAACTTAATGCATACGTCAATTAGCAAAAAATAAAACTAGCTAGCTATATAAACAGTGCTGGCAGTCATTAAAACAAGGAAAAAAGATATGGATTGCAATATCAAATATGGATGGGGACATGATTTTGCTGTCGCGTTCCGATTTGAATTAATACAATGTGAACCAAATCATTCTTCATAACAATAAAAGCCGGGTCAATAGCAATAAAATAACTTAACTTACGTAAACGAATTAATACTAATGATTTTTTAATGCATGTGAAACAGAATAGTTCATTTTTCTTTTCGACAACTGATAGTCAACAGTGAACAGATGTCAGAGGAAGCCAGTCCCGGTGGACAACCATTGGCCTAGAGGCTTCCTCTGAATTAACTTAGCCATTGACTATTAGTTAAAGATCATCGGTTCCGGACCTTCCGGTTTCTATCCAAATTACATTAGCCAAGTTAAACCTATATATTTCGGTTTTCCCTACTACTCCATTTAATTTAATAATACTGGCGGGTAGAACACGTATCTTACGGTAGTCTCTGTCACCCAATTCTGATGTGAATTTGAACTGATCTTGGTAAAATGAAAACAAGGCACGCTCCCCAACATTGTTCGTACTTCGCAAGAACGTTCTCACCAGCCCTGCATGTATGTTAAATTTGCTGTTTGTTTAAGAAAAAAAATCGTCTGGAAACTTCTATATTTGTTTTAAAATATTCGTGTTGGATATGGGCCAAATGGAATATCCAAACTTTATAAAAAATAAATCCCTAAAGAAGTTTTTAATACTTCCACTTGGAAAAAAGTCTTACCACATATATTCATATCATTGTACTTGATAAATTATTTCGACTTTTTCCCACCAGCAATATAAGTGAAACTTAATTATTTATATAATTATTCAACCGTTTTCTATATATCCAGAAGGTTTGATGTGTCATGTTTAGATTATAAGTATTTTGGTAGTTTGTGATCCTTGCTTTTCTTGGAGAGAGTAAGATAATGAAAAATCTCCGTGGACTTCTATCGGTCTTCCTAATTATTATGCCTTTTGGCATTCCTGAATTTGCTCAAGCACAAGATCAACAAGGTACAGCTTTTTCCTCTTTAATTTCTAAACATTTTTCCTAGACATTAATTTAGTTTCCAAACTTAAACACTTGTAAACTATTTCCTTCATTTTTTTCTTGTCTTTCAAGGATTCATCAGTTTGGATTGTGGATTACAAGCCAATGAGTCTCCTTACACGGAACCAATGACAAAGTTAACATTCAGATCAGACGCTGATTTCATCAAAAGCGGAAAAAGTGGTAAGATTCAAAATGTTCCAGGGATGGAATATATAAAGCCNAATCTCCTCAACGACAGCACCAAAACCTGTTCTTCTCAGATCTAGGGACTTCCAAATGTTAGGACCAAGATAGAGGTCGAATCTTGGGAAAATATTAAGACCATCATAATTCCCATATACAAAAACTGTCCTGATGAGGTAATTTGTATCTTGAGTGACATTCAGACTGTAGCAGTTTCGCGTTCCGTCAGGGAAGTATCTCAAAACCGTATATGGTTTTGCGATAAAGTCTGTCTCAGAGACTTTTGTGATGGTACCAGTCTTTCCTCCGTGGACAAAACCAGCATCAGAGATGTAAGTGATATTGGTGACTGGTTCGACATAAGGAGACCCATTGGAAGGTAATCCACAATCTATACTGATGAATCCTGGTAATAACCAAAGAGATACATCAGAAAGATACTGATTTTTTTTTTTTTTTTTGGAAAATCAAGTTCTATATATCAGAGGGAGAAGTAAAAGTACCTTGTTGATCCTGAGACTGAACTTGGTGTATGATGATGAAAGTGGCAAAAGCGAGAAACAGAAACTTCATGCAAGTCTCCATTCGCGACTACTTATCAATTCTCAACCAAATCAAAATTTTAACAAACTATCAAAGCCTTGAAGCATCATGACTTCATTTATGTATGTATGTATATCTGTTTCATACTCCTTTGATGAGCTGGTAAAGTCAACTTAATGCATACGTCAATTAGCAAAAAATAAAACTAGCTAGCTATATAAACAGTGCTGGCAGTCATTAAAACAAGGAAAAAAGATATGGATTGCAATATCAAATATGGATGGGGACATGATTTTGCTGTCGCGTTCCGATTTGAATTAATACAATGTGAACCAAATCATTCTTCATAACAATAAAAGCCGGGTCAATAGCAATAAAATAACTTAACTTACGTAAACGAATTAATACTAATGATTTTTTAATGCATGTGAAACAGAATAGTTCATTTTTCTTTTCGACAACTGATAGTCAACAGTGAACAGATGTCAGAGGAAGCCAGTCCCGGTGGACAACCATTGGCCTAGAGGCTTCCTCTGAATTAACTTAGCCATTGACTATTAGTTAAAGATCATCGGTTCCGGACCTTCCGGTTTCTATCCAAATTACATTAGCCAAGTTAAACCTATATATTTCGGTTTTCCCTACTACTCCATTTAATTTAATAATACTGGCGGGTAGAACACGTATCTTACGGTAGTCTCTGTCACCCAATTCTGATGTGAATTTGAACTGATCTTGGTAAAATGAAAACAAGGCACGCTCCCCAACATTGTTCGTACTTCGCAAGAACGTTCTCACCAGCCCTGCATGTATGTTAAATTTGCTGTTTGTTTAAGAAAAAAAATCGTCTGGAAACTTCTATATTTGTTTTAAAATATTCGTGTTGGATATGGGCCAAATGGAATATCCAAACTTTATAAAAAATAAATCCCTAAAGAAGTTTTTAATACTTCCACTTGGAAAAAAGTCTTACCACATATATTCATATCATTGTACTTGATAAATTATTTCGACTTTTTCCCACCAGCAATATAAGTGAAACTTAATTATTTATATAATTATTCAACCGTTTTCTATATATCCAGAAGGTTTGATGTGTCATGTTTAGATTATAAGTATTTTGGTAGTTTGTGATCCTTGCTTTTCTTGGAGAGAGTAAGATAATGAAAAATCTCCGTGGACTTCTATCGGTCTTCCTAATTATTATGCCTTTTGGCATTCCTGAATTTGCTCAAGCACAAGATCAACAAGGTACAGCTTTTTCCTCTTTAATTTCTAAACATTTTTCCTAGACATTAATTTAGTTTCCAAACTTAAACACTTGTAAACTATTTCCTTCATTTTTTTCTTGTCTTTCAAGGATTCATCAGTTTGGATTGTGGATTACAAGCCAATGAGTCTCCTTACACGGAACCAATGACAAAGTTAACATTCAGATCAGACGCTGATTTCATCAAAAGCGGAAAAAGTGGTAAGATTCAAAATGTTTCGGGGATGGAATATATAAAGCCATACACAGTTTTAAGATATTTTCCGGATGGAGAAAGGAACTGCTATACTCTTAGCGTCATACAAGGCACAAACTACCTGATCGTAGCCATGTTTACCTACGGAAACTACGATAATCTTAATACACAACCAAAGTTCGACCTTTATCTTGGTCCAAATATATGGACCACGGTCGATTTGCAAAGAAATATAAACGGCACAAGGGAGGAAATCATTCACATACCAAGGTCAACTTCTTTACAAGTTTGCCTTGTTAAGACTGGAACAACTACGCCGCTAATATCAGCTTTAGAGCTACGACCATTGAGAAATGATACTTATATTCCTCAGTCTGGTTCCTTGAAGAACTTGTTCCGCGTTTATTTGACCGATTCCAAAGACGTTATTAGGTAACTCAAAACCAAATGACGATGAGTGAATATATTGACATATATCTTTCAATTCTTGAATGAGATTATTCCAAACCACTTTGATGAATAAGATCTCTTCAGGTACCCAGTAGATGTCCATGATCGTCTTTGGAGTCCATTCTTCATGCCGGGTTGGAGACTGTTACGAACAAGTCTCTCAATCAACACTTCTGACAACGACTATGAACTACCAGAAGATGTAGTTGCTACGGCAGCCACACCTGCAAATGTGAGTTCACCATTGACTATTTCATGGAATTTGGAAACACCTAACGACTTAGTTTATGCATACCTTCACGTTGCTGAGATCCAGTCCTTAAGGGACAATGATACCAGGGAGTTCAACATCAGCGCAGGTCAAGATGTTAGTTACGGACCTGTTAGCCCTGAGGAATTGCTAGTAGATACACTATTCAACACATCACCTGTGAAATGCAAAGGAGGGACATGCCATTTGCAACTGATAAGAACTCCAAAGTCAACTCTCCCTCCCCTCCTTAATGCTATTGAGGCTTTTACAACAGTTGAGTTGCCGCAGTCCGAAACTAATGCAAATGACGGTATGTGATCAGCTAACATATGAGTATATACTTTTCTATATACTTACTTTAAGTTTTTCCTTTCCATTATAGTCGTTGCTATCAAGAGCATAGAAACAAGCTATCAATTAAGTAGGATTAGTTGGCAAGGAGATCCATGTGTTCCTCAACAATTCTTGTGGGATGGTCTTACCTGCGAGTACACCAATATGTCTACACCACCAAGAATCCATTCCTTGTACGTATCATGGTCATTAGTAATATAAAAAAAAAATGAAAGCTCTGTGTTTCTTAATATCTTACACTTGTGTGTTATAATCTTATCACCAGAGACTTGTCCTCAAGTGAACTAACTGGAATTATAGTTCCTGGGATCCAAAATCTTACGGAGCTTCAAAGATTGTAAGTACTTCGGTCTACATGAATACTCTGTTTATCAAGGCAGAGCAATATAATTAATTGTATCATTTTTGCAAATGATAGGGACCTGTCAAATAATAATTTAATAGGTGGAGTACCTGAATTTCTAGCCAAAATGAAATCATTGTTAGTCATGTAAGTTACTCGGTCAGCTATATGAACACATTACCAATTTAGTACCCCAGTATGTTGATGTTTTGTCTTTTGAACCTAGACAGAAACTTAAGCGGAAACAACCTTAGTGGTTCAGTCCCTCAAGCTCTACTCGATAAAGTGAAAAAGGGATTGAAATTGAAGTAAATCTTCTTAACTATCTTTTTTCATTAAATCTGTTGTCTTAATTTTGTATTATGTCTTCACTAACACTTAGTTAGCATGTTTACAACACTAGCATTGAAGGAAATCCAAACCTCTGTTCTTCCGGTTCATGCAACAAAAAGAAAAATAGCATCATGTTACCAGTTGTTGCATCACTTGCTTCTTTGGCTGCTATAATAGCAATGATCGCTCTTCTTTTTGTTTGTATTAAAAGACGCCCATCAAGCGGAAAAGGTATCTGTAACAAAGTCATCAAACCAATACATAGTTAAATTTCACAGAGAAATGATAGTGATTTCTTATTTTATGTGTACGGTTCTAGGTCCATCATCAAGCCAACAATCAATAGTAACAAAAAAGAGAAGATATACATATGCCGAAGTCCTTGCGATGACAAATAACTTTGAAAGAGTTTTGGGTAAAGGAGGGTTTGGGATGGTCTACCATGGTTATATAAATGGTACAGAAGAAGTAGCGGTTAAGCTACTCTCTCCATCATCAGCTCAAGGCTATAAAGAGTTCAAAACAGAGGTTTTTTTTTGGCACCATAATTAATTTTTCTCCATTTTGTAAGTTTAAGTTTATGTATATCTTGTACGTATTTGGATAGGGAGAACTTCTTCTAAGGGTTTACCACACAAATCTGGTAAGTCTTGTTGGATACTGCGATGAAAAAGATCGCTTGGCCCTCATCTACCAGTACATGGCCAATGGCGATTTGAAACAACATTTGTCAGGTAACACATGTAAACTCATATATCATAATGGATGTTGATAACAACCTAGGATTGTTTGACATTCATGACTATGTTAATACATGCAGGTAGCTCCATAATTAGCTGGGTTGATAGACTAAACATAGCAGTTGATGCCGCACTAGGTTCGTTTTCTTTTTTTTTTTCAGAGAATGGACATTTCCATTTCTAGATTACACCCATTTAACAAAAGTTTCTAATGATTAATTATCAAACCTGAATTTTGGAGACAGGATTGGAATACTTACATATTGGCTGCAAACCGCTGATAGTTCATAGAGATGTAAAAAGTTCTAACATACTATTGGACGATCAATTACATGCCAAGCTTGCAGACTTTGGGCTATCAAGATCTTTTCCGGTTGGAGATGAAAGTCATGTGTCTACACGTGTTGCCGGAACATTTGGATACCTTGATCATGAGTAAGTGTCTTTTGCTTTTTTCTGGAAACCATATTCACAAAAGAATCATAATCATCTCGTCCTGCAGATATTACCAAACAAATAGGTTGTCTGAGAAGAGTGATGTCTACGCTTTTGGCGTTGTATTATTAGAAATCATCACAAACAAACCAGTGATCGATCAAACCCGCGACATGCCTCACATTGCAGAATGGGCGAAATTTATGCTCACTAGAGGAGACCTTAGCAATATTGTGGATCCTAAACTTCAAGGGGTTTATGACTCTGGTTCTGCATGGAAAGCTCTTGAATTAGCAATGACATGCATCAACTCTTCTTCCCGAGAAAGACCCAACATGTCTCATGTAGTTCATGAACTAAAGGATTGTGTGGTATCTGAAAACAAGAGGACAAGAGACATAGACACAGTGAGATCCATCGACATTAACTTAAGCTTCAGTACTGATATGAACCCTAAGGCACGTTAATCTCCACTCTACACCTGCAGCATTCGTTCCACTGCATTTTTTTATTTTCAAGAACTATGTCAATGCAGATATTGCACAGCCTGATGTCCTGAGCATATTTGATAACAAGTAGATATGAGAGCTAATTTATCCTTATGTTAATGCTCCCGTTACAAAGATCAAAATTACATGTTTGTCGTCCTGTATAGAGAGATGAACTGAATTCTTACATTAACAGAGACAAAACTGTACATCCAGATTCCATAGACAGGACATGATACAGGAACTTCATGTCCTGTAAATGTTTTGATCAAAAAACACAGACCCAAGACTTGTTTATCCTTCTTCAAACATACAGTGGCGAGGCTGATGGACGAGGATAAGCAACAACTGTACTGCCAACAGCGGTCTGCCTAGCAAAACCCGCATTCGCTTTTTTGCTGGCAACACTGTCACTTCTCCTACGCATTCTTCTCTCTGTTCTATCCATATTTCCCCCTATAGCAGCATTTAAAGTCTGAATGTGTTCGAGGTGAGAAACAACCTCGCTCATGTTTGGTCTCAGCTTAACCTCTGTGGTGAGACATCTCAGAGACAGAGTAGCCACTTTACATGCTTCTTCCATAGAGTACTGGTCCTGAAGACGATTATCAATGACTCGGAATATCTTTCTTTTGTTTACGAGGTATGGTTTAGCCCACTCCACAAGGTTCCTCTCTCCAGACGGACGATTCTTATCCACAGCTCGACGACCAGACAACAGCTCCAGAAGGACAACCCCAAAGCTATAGACATCACTCTTTGTTGTTAGATGACCTAAGTAAAATATGAAAAGTGATCAGTCATAAGAAGAAGCTAATTCCAGAAAACAAAGATTTGACCAAAAAAGAAGTTGACAATTACCGGTTGCAAGGTATTCGGGAGCAGCATATCCGTGTGTACCCATAACTCGTGTAGAGACATGACTTTTATCACCTATTGGCCCATCCTTGGCCAAACCAAAATCAGAAAGCTTTGCGTTGTACTCCTGCCATCATGTANGCGAGTACACCAATATGTCTACACCACCAAGAATCCATTCCTTGTACGTATCATGGTCATTAGTAATATAAAAAAAAAATGAAAGCTCTGTGTTTCTTAATATCTTACACTTGTGTGTTATAATCTTATCACCAGAGACTTGTCCTCAAGTGAACTAACTGGAATTATAGTTCCTGGGATCCAAAATCTTACGGAGCTTCAAAGATTGTAAGTACTTCGGTCTACATGAATACTCTGTTTATCAAGGCAGAGCAATATAATTAATTGTATCATTTTTGCAAATGATAGGGACCTGTCAAATAATAATTTAATAGGTGGAGTACCTGAATTTCTAGCCAAAATGAAATCATTGTTAGTCATGTAAGTTACTCGGTCAGCTATATGAACACATTACCAATTTAGTACCCCAGTATGTTGATGTTTTGTCTTTTGAACCTAGACAGAAACTTAAGCGGAAACAACCTTAGTGGTTCAGTCCCTCAAGCTCTACTCGATAAAGTGAAAAAGGGATTGAAATTGAAGTAAATCTTCTTAACTATCTTTTTTCATTAAATCTGTTGTCTTAATTTTGTATTATGTCTTCACTAACACTTAGTTAGCATGTTTACAACACTAGCATTGAAGGAAATCCAAACCTCTGTTCTTCCGGTTCATGCAACAAAAAGAAAAATAGCATCATGTTACCAGTTGTTGCATCACTTGCTTCTTTGGCTGCTATAATAGCAATGATCGCTCTTCTTTTTGTTTGTATTAAAAGACGCCCATCAAGCGGAAAAGGTATCTGTAACAAAGTCATCAAACCAATACATAGTTAAATTTCACAGAGAAATGATAGTGATTTCTTATTTTATGTGTACGGTTCTAGGTCCATCATCAAGCCAACAATCAATAGTAACAAAAAAGAGAAGATATACATATGCCGAAGTCCTTGCGATGACAAATAACTTTGAAAGAGTTTTGGGTAAAGGAGGGTTTGGGATGGTCTACCATGGTTATATAAATGGTACAGAAGAAGTAGCGGTTAAGCTACTCTCTCCATCATCAGCTCAAGGCTATAAAGAGTTCAAAACAGAGGTTTTTTTTTGGCACCATAATTAATTTTTCTCCATTTTGTAAGTTTAAGTTTATGTATATCTTGTACGTATTTGGATAGGGAGAACTTCTTCTAAGGGTTTACCACACAAATCTGGTAAGTCTTGTTGGATACTGCGATGAAAAAGATCGCTTGGCCCTCATCTACCAGTACATGGCCAATGGCGATTTGAAACAACATTTGTCAGGTAACACATGTAAACTCATATATCATAATGGATGTTGATAACAACCTAGGATTGTTTGACATTCATGACTATGTTAATACATGCAGGTAGCTCCATAATTAGCTGGGTTGATAGACTAAACATAGCAGTTGATGCCGCACTAGGTTCGTTTTCTTTTTTTTTTTCAGAGAATGGACATTTCCATTTCTAGATTACACCCATTTAACAAAAGTTTCTAATGATTAATTATCAAACCTGAATTTTGGAGACAGGATTGGAATACTTACATATTGGCTGCAAACCGCTGATAGTTCATAGAGATGTAAAAAGTTCTAACATACTATTGGACGATCAATTACATGCCAAGCTTGCAGACTTTGGGCTATCAAGATCTTTTCCGGTTGGAGATGAAAGTCATGTGTCTACACGTGTTGCCGGAACATTTGGATACCTTGATCATGAGTAAGTGTCTTTTGCTTTTTTCTGGAAACCATATTCACAAAAGAATCATAATCATCTCGTCCTGCAGATATTACCAAACAAATAGGTTGTCTGAGAAGAGTGATGTCTACGCTTTTGGCGTTGTATTATTAGAAATCATCACAAACAAACCAGTGATCGATCAAACCCGCGACATGCCTCACATTGCAGAATGGGCGAAATTTATGCTCACTAGAGGAGACCTTAGCAATATTGTGGATCCTAAACTTCAAGGGGTTTATGACTCTGGTTCTGCATGGAAAGCTCTTGAATTAGCAATGACATGCATCAACTCTTCTTCCCGAGAAAGACCCAACATGTCTCATGTAGTTCATGAACTAAAGGATTGTGTGGTATCTGAAAACAAGAGGACAAGAGACATAGACACAGTGAGATCCATCGACATTAACTTAAGCTTCAGTACTGATATGAACCCTAAGGCACGTTAATCTCCACTCTACACCTGCAGCATTCGTTCCACTGCATTTTTTTATTTTCAAGAACTATGTCAATGCAGATATTGCACAGCCTGATGTCCTGAGCATATTTGATAACAAGTAGATATGAGAGCTAATTTATCCTTATGTTAATGCTCCCGTTACAAAGATCAAAATTACATGTTTGTCGTCCTGTATAGAGAGATGAACTGAATTCTTACATTAACAGAGACAAAACTGTACATCCAGATTCCATAGACAGGACATGATACAGGAACTTCATGTCCTGTAAATGTTTTGATCAAAAAACACAGACCCAAGACTTGTTTATCCTTCTTCAAACATACAGTGGCGAGGCTGATGGACGAGGATAAGCAACAACTGTACTGCCAACAGCGGTCTGCCTAGCAAAACCCGCATTCGCTTTTTTGCTGGCAACACTGTCACTTCTCCTACGCATTCTTCTCTCTGTTCTATCCATATTTCCCCCTATAGCAGCATTTAAAGTCTGAATGTGTTCGAGGTGAGAAACAACCTCGCTCATGTTTGGTCTCAGCTTAACCTCTGTGGTGAGACATCTCAGAGACAGAGTAGCCACTTTACATGCTTCTTCCATAGAGTACTGGTCCTGAAGACGATTATCAATGACTCGGAATATCTTTCTTTTGTTTACGAGGTATGGTTTAGCCCACTCCACAAGGTTCCTCTCTCCAGACGGACGATTCTTATCCACAGCTCGACGACCAGACAACAGCTCCAGAAGGACAACCCCAAAGCTATAGACATCACTCTTTGTTGTTAGATGACCTAAGTAAAATATGAAAAGTGATCAGTCATAAGAAGAAGCTAATTCCAGAAAACAAAGATTTGACCAAAAAAGAAGTTGACAATTACCGGTTGCAAGGTATTCGGGAGCAGCATATCCGTGTGTACCCATAACTCGTGTAGAGACATGACTTTTATCACCTATTGGCCCATCCTTGGCCAAACCAAAATCAGAAAGCTTTGCGTTGTACTCCTGCCATCATGTACCATCATAAAGCTTAAAACTTTAGCAGTTCTGTCATGGCAATCATATCAAAAATGAGTAAAGTGTAAAATACCGAGTCAAGAAGGATATTAGAAGTCTTGAAATCACGGTATATCACTCTTGTTTCAGAACTGTGAAGGAAAGCAAGGCCCTTTGCAGCACCAAGAGCAACTTTCAACCGGAGTTTCCAAGATAATGGTTGGAAGTACAAACCCCCTGCAAACCCAAGAAAAACAAACCCTAAATATTCATAAAAGCTTAAAGTTTGACCCCAGCCTGGGAGGAAGGAGGACATACTCCTGAAAAGGTGATTCTCCAAGCTACCCCGAGGCATGAACTCATAAACAAGAAGACGGTGCTCATCCTCTAGGCAATAACCAATCAGCTTCACAAGATGACGGTGAGAAAACTGGCCAAGGTAATTCACTTCAGCCTATAAAATCATCGAAAAAGATCTCAAGCATTACAACAACACACATGAAGCAAAATTGGCATAATTTAGCTTCTTATTTCTTTTACCAGCCACTCCTGATGACCTTGCCAACCATCTTGGNATGTCTTCACTAACACTTAGTTAGCATGTTTACAACACTAGCATTGAAGGAAATCCAAACCTCTGTTCTTCCGGTTCATGCAACAAAAAGAAAAATAGCATCATGTTACCAGTTGTTGCATCACTTGCTTCTTTGGCTGCTATAATAGCAATGATCGCTCTTCTTTTTGTTTGTATTAAAAGACGCCCATCAAGCGGAAAAGGTATCTGTAACAAAGTCATCAAACCAATACATAGTTAAATTTCACAGAGAAATGATAGTGATTTCTTATTTTATGTGTACGGTTCTAGGTCCATCATCAAGCCAACAATCAATAGTAACAAAAAAGAGAAGATATACATATGCCGAAGTCCTTGCGATGACAAATAACTTTGAAAGAGTTTTGGGTAAAGGAGGGTTTGGGATGGTCTACCATGGTTATATAAATGGTACAGAAGAAGTAGCGGTTAAGCTACTCTCTCCATCATCAGCTCAAGGCTATAAAGAGTTCAAAACAGAGGTTTTTTTTTGGCACCATAATTAATTTTTCTCCATTTTGTAAGTTTAAGTTTATGTATATCTTGTACGTATTTGGATAGGGAGAACTTCTTCTAAGGGTTTACCACACAAATCTGGTAAGTCTTGTTGGATACTGCGATGAAAAAGATCGCTTGGCCCTCATCTACCAGTACATGGCCAATGGCGATTTGAAACAACATTTGTCAGGTAACACATGTAAACTCATATATCATAATGGATGTTGATAACAACCTAGGATTGTTNCTCACATACTTCGAACTCGTCCCTAAACCCACCAAACCAAACCAAAAAAGCATTATTTTCGTACCTTCATTAGATTCATTAAACCAATCGAATTTGTCAAAACACTAAAAAGCCCTAACCTCCATGAATTAAAAAAAGAAAAAATCAAAACTGTAAGGTGTAATGAAACAGACAAATCTAAGAACTTTGCCTTAACAGATGAAGAGAGGAAGAGAAAACAGAAGTAAAAGTGTCTGTACCTGGGCTCTCAGCTNAATTAGCTGGGTTGATAGACTAAACATAGCAGTTGATGCCGCACTAGGTTCGTTTTCTTTTTTTTTTTCAGAGAATGGACATTTCCATTTCTAGATTACACCCATTTAACAAAAGTTTCTAATGATTAATTATCAAACCTGAATTTTGGAGACAGGATTGGAATACTTACATATTGGCTGCAAACCGCTGATAGTTCATAGAGATGTAAAAAGTTCTAACATACTATTGGACGATCAATTACATGCCAAGCTTGCAGACTTTGGGCTATCAAGATCTTTTCCGGTTGGAGATGAAAGTCATGTGTCTACACGTGTTGCCGGAACATTTGGATACCTTGATCATGAGTAAGTGTCTTTTGCTTTTTTCTGGAAACCATATTCACAAAAGAATCATAATCATCTCGTCCTGCAGATATTACCAAACAAATAGGTTGTCTGAGAAGAGTGATGTCTACGCTTTTGGCGTTGTATTATTAGAAATCATCACAAACAAACCAGTGATCGATCAAACCCGCGACATGCCTCACATTGCAGAATGGGCGAAATTTATGCTCACTAGAGGAGACCTTAGCAATATTGTGGATCCTAAACTTCAAGGGGTTTATGACTCTGGTTCTGCATGGAAAGCTCTTGAATTAGCAATGACATGCATCAACTCTTCTTCCCGAGAAAGACCCAACATGTCTCATGTAGTTCATGAACTAAAGGATTGTGTGGTATCTGAAAACAAGAGGACAAGAGACATAGACACAGTGAGATCCATCGACATTAACTTAAGCTTCAGTACTGATATGAACCCTAAGGCACGTTAATCTCCACTCTACACCTGCAGCATTCGTTCCACTGCATTTTTTTATTTTCAAGAACTATGTCAATGCAGATATTGCACAGCCTGATGTCCTGAGCATATTTGATAACAAGTAGATATGAGAGCTAATTTATCCTTATGTTAATGCTCCCGTTACAAAGATCAAAATTACATGTTTGTCGTCCTGTATAGAGAGATGAACTGAATTCTTACATTAACAGAGACAAAACTGTACATCCAGATTCCATAGACAGGACATGATACAGGAACTTCATGTCCTGTAAATGTTTTGATCAAAAAACACAGACCCAAGACTTGTTTATCCTTCTTCAAACATACAGTGGCGAGGCTGATGGACGAGGATAAGCAACAACTGTACTGCCAACAGCGGTCTGCCTAGCAAAACCCGCATTCGCTTTTTTGCTGGCAACACTGTCACTTCTCCTACGCATTCTTCTCTCTGTTCTATCCATATTTCCCCCTATAGCAGCATTTAAAGTCTGAATGTGTTCGAGGTGAGAAACAACCTCGCTCATGTTTGGTCTCAGCTTAACCTCTGTGGTGAGACATCTCAGAGACAGAGTAGCCACTTTACATGCTTCTTCCATAGAGTACTGGTCCTGAAGACGATTATCAATGACTCGGAATATCTTTCTTTTGTTTACGAGGTATGGTTTAGCCCACTCCACAAGGTTCCTCTCTCCAGACGGACGATTCTTATCCACAGCTCGACGACCAGACAACAGCTCCAGAAGGACAACCCCAAAGCTATAGACATCACTCTTTGTTGTTAGATGACCTAAGTAAAATATGAAAAGTGATCAGTCATAAGAAGAAGCTAATTCCAGAAAACAAAGATTTGACCAAAAAAGAAGTTGACAATTACCGGTTGCAAGGTATTCGGGAGCAGCATATCCGTGTGTACCCATAACTCGTGTAGAGACATGACTTTTATCACCTATTGGCCCATCCTTGGCCAAACCAAAATCAGAAAGCTTTGCGTTGTACTCCTGCCATCATGTACCATCATAAAGCTTAAAACTTTAGCAGTTCTGTCATGGCAATCATATCAAAAATGAGTAAAGTGTAAAATACCGAGTCAAGAAGGATATTAGAAGTCTTGAAATCACGGTATATCACTCTTGTTTCAGAACTGTGAAGGAAAGCAAGGCCCTTTGCAGCACCAAGAGCAACTTTCAACCGGAGTTTCCAAGATAATGGTTGGAAGTACAAACCCCCTGCAAACCCAAGAAAAACAAACCCTAAATATTCATAAAAGCTTAAAGTTTGACCCCAGCCTGGGAGGAAGGAGGACATACTCCTGAAAAGGTGATTCTCCAAGCTACCCCGAGGCATGAACTCATAAACAAGAAGACGGTGCTCATCCTCTAGGCAATAACCAATCAGCTTCACAAGATGACGGTGAGAAAACTGGCCAAGGTAATTCACTTCAGCCTATAAAATCATCGAAAAAGATCTCAAGCATTACAACAACACACATGAAGCAAAATTGGCATAATTTAGCTTCTTATTTCTTTTACCAGCCACTCCTGATGACCTTGCCAACCATCTTGGTTAAGCTTTTTGACAGCAATAACCAAACCAGTGCCTGGTTTTGTGGCAGTAAGAGACTTCTCATCAATCCATCCTTTGAAAACACAACCGAATCCACCTTCACCAAGCACACTGTCTGGTCTGAAATTCCTGGTAGCGGATTTAAGCTCAGCAAAGCTGAAACTCTTGAGGTTTGGAGACTGTAGGATCTCACCCTCGGTTCGAGGGGTTGGTCTTACAGACACAGACGAAGCCTTACTCCCAAGACTTCCAGTATCTTTGACGTCAGAACTCACATACTTCGAACTCGTCCCTAAACCCACCAAACCAAACCAAAAAAGCATTATTTTCGTACCTTCATTAGATTCATTAAACCAATCGAATTTGTCAAAACACTAAAAAGCCCTAACCTCCATGAATTAAAAAAAGAAAAAATCAAAACTGTAAGGTGTAATGAAACAGACAAATCTAAGAACTTTGCCTTAACAGATGAAGAGAGGAAGAGAAAACAGAAGTAAAAGTGTCTGTACCTGGGCTCTCAGCTTTGACCTGAGCACTCAAGCAAATCCCCATGATTGAGAAAGAGAACCAAATTGGACACGCTTGTGCAATCTCTCACTATATAAATAAAGATAAGAAGAGAAAAAAAAAAGGTGGAAACTTTTAATCAAATTGGAAACTGGAAAGTAGAGGCAGAAATAACTCAAATCGTGAAAAGAAAAGATTTTGCCAACTTTTATCCTATCCACCATATACTACGTATGTATGTATTCATTACTTTTAAAGCCTATGAGGCTATAACCAAGTTCATCAAATCTCTTTTTGCCAATTTCAGTAACCTAACAACTAAAACAATTGAAGAAGAAAGACAAATTCTTTACTCACCCTTTTCTTTCTTTTTTCAGTTTTTGTTTCGAGTTCTCTCAGCCAAGAGATAGAGAAAGTGAAAAAAAAAAAAACAGAGAGAGAGAGGCAGAGTAAGAGAAGCGTTGCAGTTGGGGTGGTAGCAAGCATTAATGGCGGATCGGTCCCGCCTTTATCAGTTTTCGAGCTTTTTGTATCTTTTTCTCTCGGAAATCAAAATATATCTCCCCTTTTTTATTATTACTACTATCGATTTGTTTTACTAATACTAGGTGGTGTTGTTGTCATTGCTCTCAATCGTTTTCGTTTTGGCCTTTTTGGTACTAGTAGAAAGACAAAGAAGAGAAGATGTCTCTATAATCATCAAGTCAGAAAAGATTAGCCCTTCTTCACACAGCGTGTTCTATCGCTCTCAGCCGTTGGATCTGACGTTAACATCGTTAGTATTTGTAGTACTACTTCTCGATGTATAGTTGTATACAACTCCCACTAGTAGTACTGGACTCAGCTCGGCTCATTTAGGTTCTGTGAATTTGATTGCGCATTATGTGTAAAGATTCATTAAAGAGTCATTAAATAATACTATTTTTCTTGATAATTTGGAATGAGACAATGCCCGTGAGGCTTACCAATACCAGCTAACCCTACTTTACGTTCTTCACACTTTTTTTTTTTGGTCAGCGGTATAAACCTTTTAACGTGGTATGAAGGTTTTTTTTTCAAATTTGAATAAAATACAAATTAAATCCAAGAATGATCTTAGATTGATTCTGTAATTATATAGTCCACAATAAATTAGGTCTCTTTTGATAGGAATTAAAATATTAAATCCAGACAGAAGACCGACAAAGATTGTCATTGACTCTCATTGGCTTCATTTATAATGATATATGATGATAAATAGATCATACAAATTACAGTAGTACTACAGTTTTATTTTGTTTTAAATGATTATTATGCAATTTCATTCATTTTTCAGATGCTGTGTATGCTTTTGTTTGTATACTGCTCAGGAGTGAAAAAAAAGAACTTCATATTACATTGAAACTTTACAAGGTCCACACTAATAATGCCCCCATTGCTGAGTTTTTATTTTGGCCCTTTATCCCATTTTGTTTCTTTTTGTTTTGACCAACTTTCTCTCTTTTTTTTCTTGATTATAAGAGTTGATTTGCTAAAGCCAAAGACCAAAGTATTACTTTAAGAACAAACCACTGTGGGTCTGTGATCTCTTCACAAAACTCTGATTGTGGTTGATATAGCCTTGGCCCTTGAGTTAGTTACAAAAAGAGATCAATATTTTGGATCTATAACAGATATCAAAAAGGGGATGTAGCTCAGATGGTAGAGCGCTCGCTTAGCATGCGAGAGGTACGGGGATCGATACCCCGCATCTCCATCTTAAATGATATTTTTTTCTTTTTAATGCATTTTTTGTTTATAACCCAATAATGTAGTAGATACCCACATAAAAAAATAAAATAAAAAGAGTGTTACCAAGAAAAGATATACAGCTTTTAGTGGCATATGAAATATTTTTAAAAAATGTTGTTGAGAGAAGATTTTTAAATATATATATATATATGGGTTATAAACTCCAATGATTTCGAAGAAACGAACAAGTAGTCCCACTTCTATAATGTGCAATGTGCATGGGAGAACATGGCATACTGATTCCTTTTCCATATTTTTCCAATATATATATATACCAACAAGTCGACTTATATATCTTTTCTGATTAGGAGGTTTTGGTTAGTACATGAAGAAAACAAAAAGTAAAACAAGAGAAAAGAGTTTTGGTGTATTTTAGCATTTGTCTCTTTCCGATGTGACAGTGTGAACGAATATTCCGACGGTTTGACTTTTGCAAGTTTGACCCATCGGTAGGGACCCGGAGAGACAGACGAAGGGTCCAATGTCCATGCAAAAGCATGTCTGCCACGTGGTATCTCGTCGGTGAACTCCTTCTTTCCTCCACGGCTCCAATCTACCAACTTACGCGGCTAGCAGCTGTCTTTGAGCCCTACTTTTTCCCTCAGTTTTCAGGTCAGGCCCAACTTAGTCCAATGAAGACTTATGTCCAGTTTCAACTCACTCCTTTTCTGTCTTACGAGGATCTGCTTATTTCCACAGCTCAACCAACTTAGCGGGTAGCTCACTTTAAGCCCGTGAGCAAGGAGCTAGCTAGCACTTTACTACATTTGAGGATTATGAAGGATAAGGCTATCCTTTAATCTTAATACGCATTACAGTAATTATTTTTTTTTTCTTTTTTTTGGGGTTCACGGACCGGTTAAGAGCTCTCTATTGACAATCCATATTAGGTAAGAGATAACCTAGAGTACTTGGGGATAAAGTAGGAAGCATGTTAACATTGGGGTAGATAAGATTGACAAAAATATATTTGGAGCAGGCTTGATTTGAGTCAGGGCTTATACTGTTCAACTAGTTTCAACAAACTGTATGACTCAGCATCAGGCCTGGCTCCACCTAGAACCATCCTCTTAAACAGATTAGGGTCATACACCTTGGCCTTCACATAAGCTTTGAACAAAGCGTTGTACACAAACGCATACCTATTATACTTTGCATTCTTCACCTCTTCAAACAGTTTCTCTGAGTTCTCAACATCACCTTTCTCTGCAAAACACTCGATGATCGATAGAGTCGTCTCTAGCCACGGCGTTGAGCTTCTTACGCTTTTGCTCGTCTTTAGAGCCGAACCCATTTCAATGTTTTTGAGAGCTTCCTTCATCAGTTTGGCTTTAGCACATCCTAGAGCAAGATGTCTATACGTTATGGAATTAGGCTTAAACCCGTTTCCCATCATCTCGCGGAACACACCGATTGCCTTGTCTATCAAACCGTCTTTGCAGTATACCGAGAGCAGAGAGTTGAACTGCTCTGTTTCTTTAATTCCTCTTACATCCTTCATCTCTAACCAGAGCTCTTCAGCTCTATCAAGGTTCCCCACTCGCGCAAACGCTTCGGTTGCCAGCAAGTAACTCTTGGATCTAACATGATGAAACCCTCTGATAACATTCCAAGTTCTCACGAGCTCCTTTTCTTTCCCTAAACGACCGTACAATATCATCAATATATCCAAGGTCGACCAATTATCCCCAGTGATAGATCTCTCTATCTCCTCGGCATAGGCCTCAGCAACTGTATACAATCTAGCAACAGCATGTGCCATAGCCAATATACAGTAAGAAACCTCATTCGGCTCAACTCCAGCTTTCTTCATACCATCAAAAGCCTTAAGCAACCCGTCAATGTTATGTTCATTAGCTTCAAGCTTCATCAAGATATGATACGTAGAGACATGAGGAGTCGCCTTGTCAGCTTTCATGAGCGCAAGGTCTTTAGCTATGAGCTTTCTTCTCCCGGGAGCTGAGTTGCGAATGATAAGACGGTTGTAGACTAAATGGGATGTACGAAAACCAAGTTCTCTCATCTTCTTCATATACCCTAGAGCAAGCCTAATGACACCTTGGTCTAGACAAGCAATCACAAGGTTGTTGTAAAGAAGCTCGTTCTGAAACTCTTGAGGTACACGGGTGAAAAGCTTTTCCCCTTGAGAGACGCCATGAAGTTTGACTGTGAATTCAAGCAAGTAGGAGTATTCTAGCTCACCAAGACGGTAAGGTCTTTCTCTAATTACCCATTCCATCAACTGAATCAAACATTACCAAAAACGTCTCAGATCACACATTCAAAGAGTGTCTTCTTCTCATATAAACAAAAAAAGAAGCAAGTAAGAGAGAATTCAAGAACCTCAAGGGCACGTTTGTTTCGTCCGAGCTTCCTCAATCGATTAATGGCGTGATAAACATCTCCACCATGAACTGGAAACCCATCACCCATCCAGATCTGTACCGCAGACCCAACAGTAACTCCCTTGGGGAGCTTCTCGATTCTGAGAGACAAACACTTGTCGGGCTCTTCTTCTCCGTCCGACCCGGTACATGCCTCGTCCGGAGGTTTCGACGAAGGTATTAATGTAGTGAGAAAGCTCAAAGCTTGGAAATTGGTATGATTCAACGCAGGGGAAGATGTCACGCAAGGTGTTCGACGTATTGCCTGAGCGAAATATTCTCGTTGCCTCATCACCGCTATAATAGATCTCATCTCTTCTTATTTTTTTGAAGGGGACCTTACTGGCCCGTTTCAAGCCCGATAAGTAAACTACATAATGTTCGGTATTTGGGGGTTAGGTAGGTTAGGTACTTAATTAATTTTGTATAATTTCGGATTGGATGCTAATAATACAAATAACATATTTCTCATTTGACTATTTTAGCTAATAAAATTTGTATTCTAAATATAAATAGAGGAGAAATATAGCAATCTTAACAATCACAAAAGTCAAATATATATGTTTTTTTTTTTAGGTTACATATGACATTAATACAAATCACACCATCACCACATAGAAAATACAAAGCTGGAAACGTCAAAGCTTAAGAGAGTTATTACGCGTAACACACGATGTCACGTCTTTATTCTAACACACACATCTCTTAGCATCAAACACATTTGTTTTTCCTCCCAGTGTTCCTGGCATATATGATTTTTAGACCCCAATAATTTCTTCAACAGCTACAGTTTGACCCGCAGCTGCAGTTTGATCCACAGCTACAGTTGTCGCACTCCTGGTTGTAGTTCTTCTCGCAACTACACCACAAAAAAAAAAATCATATATGCCAGATTTTTAATACTAATTAACCACATGCGGATATATATATGCAAGAAGCAAGATTGACCTGAAGTGTTTGCGAGTCTAAACTCTAAAGCAAATGAAAAGAAAAACATTTGGGTCTATTAACGAACAATTTTGTAAAAGAAGAGTCATAAGAATGACAAATTTTGTACCGTGAAGCCATTAAATCTTAACTACCGCACCTAACCTAATTTCCCAAGATTTGAAATCTTTGAATTCTTAACATATTTTTGATGCATGAAGTAAAAGAAGGTAAAGAAGAGAGAGGATCTAGGGCTAACCTGCAAGAGTCACCGCATTTGCAGGAGGAGCCACATCCACAGTTAGAACCTGCCATTTCTTTTTGATAGATTGTTGTAGTTTCTTTTTTCTTTTCTTCTTCTTTGTTCTGATGCTTTTTGTGATTTCAACAAAAGGGAATGGCCACTATTTATAGAATAAGAGAGAGATTCGGTTTCATATCTACCATAGACGTGGCATTTCCTATATCCTCAAGTTTTTTAATTTCGTATATGGCATTGACAAAGTAAGAAAAATATTGTATATATGAGATAATTGGATTGCTTTCTTGGTGAGACTATCTTAAACAAATCTACGAATAACATCAACTTGCCCATTATTTTCCTTTTATCTTAGATTTGTTCCAACAGTTTTATTCAGGAAAGTAATTCGATGTTTTAAACAAGAAAACAAGAGTATCAACAAATAAAATAGGAAAACGTCAAATTAAATATTGGCGAATAAAAAGTAAAAAGTCGTACACGCAACAAGAGTAACGATCTCAATTGTAAACGGCAGCCGACCCAAAAAAAAAACAGGCATGAAGCGTGCCCTCTTTCATTTGCTTACCATACGCATATTATTTATCTAACACACAGTCAAAACATTACAAATTCATATTTTACATATGATGTATTATGTTAATCAGGAGGAACATTATCCGTTCTTTTAAAACTTTGTAATGTTATCTTATGCGTCAGGAAAACTTAATTAAATGAGAAATATTGTCCCCTGTCTACGTTCTACTAATTATTTATTATCATAAAATCGAATATATACCCTTTTTTTTTGGTAGCAACTTGCTGTACATGTTTAATTTAAAAGAAAACTTGATGTACATGCAATTTGAAGTGAAGGTTAGTAACTATGGAATTAAGTTGAAGTTTGTATGGTTTTGAACTTTGTACTAAAAATTAAAAATTTAGGTAGCTGGAGGATAATTTCCATTTTGATCCCAAAAAAATTATATGATGAGTGGTGTTAAATCTGTCGGTGAGCGACTGGTTTCTGAACAAGCCTATTTTGTCTCTGGTGCCGAAAGTTCGAGTAGGTAGGTACAAACATTTTCCCTAATTTCTACTAATGCTATATTGGAGCGCCAAAAATATAAGAGCCACATCAATTCGTTTGGGCTTAAGTAGTCTCTGTCTTCATTCTTAGGAATTTACGAACGTCGTCGCTACTATAGCTTTACGTAAAAGACAATAGAAGGAATAATCGTGTAGATAGGGTCATTATAGAATAGTATAGCATGCAGTAGAGCTGGGGCTGGTGTTTTCGTTGGCTTCTTGCCCCTTCAAGGTCCTGAATTGGTGGTACGTTCCATCACAAATCCTATCCGAATTTTTCTTTTGACTTCCCTAGTTCCTCCTACGTGCCGGCCTCGTTTACACTGAATTAGTACGTTTCATCTTTTATATTATTTTCTAATAATATGTTCTCTCTTAAACTAAAAGATGATTTTGTGATCTTGTTTAGGACATATTTACTAAAAAGGATAGAGAGATAATTTTGGACAAAAACTTCATTCTCGTAATATCTGCCGAAATTAGAAAAACTAAATCTAGATGGATTAAATTGTCCAACAAGAAAGCTAACCGAGTATCTCATGTATATCCTATTTTGTTTCTTACCCTCTCATATACGAAATTAAAAAATATAGATAGGGAACTTGACAAAATATAAATTATGTATATATTTATATATGCATTTTATATAAATAAAACAGAATCTTTCCTTTTTCTATAAATACTGGCCATTCCCTTTGTTTAAATAGCATAAAGCATCAGAAGAAGAAAAAGAAAAGAAACTACGTACAAAAATCAATCAAAGAGAAGTAAGAGAAATGGCAGGTTCTAACTGTGGATGTGGCTCCTCCTGCAAATGTGGTGACTCTTGCAGGTAAGCCTTCGACCCTCTCTTCTTTACCTGTATATATGTATGTATGTAGTTGCTTAATATATCTCATCATATTAATACTAAATTTTGAATTTTTGCTTTTGTGTGGTGAAGTTGCGAGAAGAACTACAACCAGGAGTGCGACAACTGCAGCTGCGGATCAAACTGCAGTTGCGGGTCAAACTGTAGCTGTTGAAGAAACTGATTGTGGTCTAAAATCATATATGCCAAGGAAAGTGGGAAAATATGTGTTTGATGATTATTAATATTTGTGTATGTTGGAATAAAGGCTTGGCATATTGTGTTGCGTTTGCGTAATAACTATTATTACTATTATTAAGCTTGACTTGTTCCTGCTGTGTAATGTTTTTTTTTTTTAATTTGTAACGTAAGACAAAAATATATAAAGTTTATGTATTGACTTTTGTGATTTTTAAGATTTTATATGTCTCCTCTCCATATCTAGAATGTCGGAAGACAAGTTTAGTTAGCTATCTTATCATAAACATGTATATAGATTTACAATTTTTATTAAAATGTTTGTAGCATTTTTCATAATCGTCCTGTTTTATTAAACAATGTGAAATAATCAATTATAAGAATTGTGAAAATATTTCATTGTACAACAGTTGAGAGACTTCTCCATGACAGACAAATTGGTTGATCTACTGAAACAAGTTGAACTCAAAAGAGATACAAAACTAAACTAGTCAACACAGATATTCTCCAATTTTAATCTCTCTGATCCCTCACCATCACCGTCTACAAGCATTTTCAGACCATCTTTAAGCTCAGCCACGCCTTCTTCAAGAACTGCGCAAACCGGAAATATTCTCACTCCTTTCACTCTCCTCTCAAGTTCTTTCAATCTCTCCTCTGCACCATCCTCATCGATCTTATTTGCCACAATCAAAGACGACCTATCAGATAACCCTTCTTCATGGAACTCAAGCTCCATCACCAGATCTCTCAGTTGTTGCCACGGTGTCACTCCTCTGCAACCATCTAGCCCCGATGCTAAATCCACAACATAGGCCAAGACTTTGGTTCGTTCGATGTGACGGAGAAAGTTGTGACCTAGACCGCGGTTCTGATGAGCTCCTTTTATAAGTCCTGGAATATCTGCTACCGTCATGGAGAAGTCATCGTAGTTTACGTTTCCTAGATTGGGACGGAGTGTCGTGAACGCATAGTGGCCAACGCGGGGTTTAGCACGGGATAGTGCACCAAGAAGAGTGCTTTTCCCTGCGTTTGGCAACCCAACAAGGCCTACATCGGCGATGCTCTTAAGCTCTAATATCAGAACAGACTCAGAACCGAGCGAACCGGCTTTGATACTTGACCGTTCATCTTCTTCATCTTCAGCATCGCCCTCCATGCTCTTCAAACTAGTTTGACGGATAACGGATTTAGCAAACTTGCTGCCTCTTACATAACGTGTACCACAAACGTTACCCAAACCGCCTTCACCACCACGAGCAATAATTATTCTCTGACCTTGTTGTGTTAATTCCGCAACGTTATACCTGATTTGATCAATCTCTTCGTCGCTGTCTTCAAAACAATCTTCAACTGGTATGCCTAAATGTCTTGTTACACTCGCTTCCTCAGTATCAACTTCAACAGACTCGGGCATAGTTTCCTGATGAGCACCAAGGTTCTCTTCGAGTGCAGGATCCTCAACCAGTGAGCCAGGAAGCTCCCATGGATCCAAATCTTTGGGAGACTCGTTTTCCACCTGAGATGGAATCTCACCCTCCTGAAGATGAATCACTGTCCCAATGGGCACTTGCAGTACCTGCAGTAACAAAAATAAACGCAGAGCGATGTATAAGGTCCCGCAAAAAAACAAAGAAAGAAGCAGAGGAACACAGTAATAGAAATATTAAAAAACCTTGTCTTCTCCTCTGTTTCCTATCCTGTTCTTGGAAGTTCCATGACCAGCTTTCCCACCTTTCTACAAAAATCATAAAACCATTTAAAGGGAAATGCTCATGGAAACAATCTTCCCAGAAAACGAAAAAGAGTGAGACAAACTTACAACATGAGGTTGTAACCCGCTGAAATCCCAAACAGCGTGAGTGCATTCTAGTATCACATCACCACCTCTCCCACCATTTCCACCTAAACTAAGTTCCAATCACATTACATCAACATAAAAATTCTTCAAAGCAATCAATCACTCAAAAAAGTGTTCCAATTCTAAAGTAAACCAACAAAACCTAAAACATAGCTATGGATTGGGAACAATTCAACAATTCTGTATTATCAAATTCGGAGATAGTACCATCAGGTTTTCCATAGCGATCGGCACGGCTCCGTCGAACGCTGGAACAACCACTGCCACCTTCACCGCCACGTGCGTACAGAGTAAACCTATCTCTCATTCTAGTCTCCTGCACAACAAATTCACAAATCAGATTCAGTGAGGAAAAAAGCAAAAGAGAGGGTTTTTCTATGTGGGAAAAGTGAATAGATGATGAATTCACCTGCAAAGGCGTCTCTTTCCCTTTCTTCTCCGGCGAATCTGAGTAGAATACCACTGGATAACTCATCCATGGCGGTTTTTGACTTCTTCCGTAAGATCCCAAGTATCGGACCCTGCTTAGCCACATCAACTTGTTTCCGACGGATCTCCGGCGACCTAAGCAAAGTTTACAGTAAACTAGCACATAGGAAAGTGCCCCGCTGAGGTAATTGATCGATCGAGGAGTCGCCGCGGTGGTGGTCGGAGGAGGCGGAACGAGCAGAAGCAATGGCTTCAGGGTTTAACGTAACAGGCTCGGCCCAATAAAGTAACAACGGCCCATTTAGTAAAATAAATGGACTGAATTATCCAATTAACTAATTTAACTTCTTCCAAAAAAATACTTTTATTCATCAAAAATTTTGTATCAAGCACATATTTTTATATCTTCAGGGTTTAACATAACAGGCTCGGCCCAATAAAGCAACAACGGCCTATTTAGTGAAAATAAATGGATTGAATGAGCCAATTTAACTAATTTAATTGCTTACAAAAAAATACTTTATTCATCAAAAAATTTGTATCAAACACACATATTATATACATGTATATCCAAAAATAGAAGGCAAAAATCTACCTGAAAATATTCAAATTTGAGATTTTCTATTTGCAAACTTATGTACTAATAGAGACAAAGCAGTTCATCTAGAAGATCATCAAAAATCAAATCTTCAAGCTCAAGAGTAAGCCATTCAGAATCACCTCGTAGATTCATCCACCCATCAGCTTTTGTAAGATCTCTTCCTACAATATCGTCCAATGAACGATCTCTATACTCAGCTCCTAAACCAGAGAGGTTCCACTCGACTCTTCCCCATACCTCATCAAGATAACGTTTGCCATATGGAAATGTTTTAGGGAAGTATATGTATGATTCGTTTTGAGTCTCTACGATTGCCTCGTTAACCAAATCAAAGAGAAGTTCTCTGTTGTTCACTACTGATTCTTCTTGTATCTCGAGTTCGTATACTAGTGATGGATTCAGTGGTTGTTCCTCTGAGTGCCATTTTTCTCCGTTGTTTTTGTTGTCGAGGAAGCCTGAAACTTCTAAAACCTTCTTTACATAACAGAAGTAGGCATCTTTGTCTTCTTCTTCTTCTTCATGGTTGAAAATCTCTACAGAAGTTAGACCTAAACCTGTAGAACAAGCATCCAAAAAGAATTGAGATTTGAATATCTTTCTCTCATCAAACTATGAATATATCTATATAGTTCGTTCAAGAGGGTACCTTGTGAGGGTAAAGTTTCTGTCTTTTGTGCAGTATCTTCCAAAGAATCAGTACAAGGAACAGAATCTGGATCTTGTTGGAGGCTTCTTTGGTTTGGGCTGTCTAAGTGATTTTCTTGGCTTCTCTCTTCTTGCACCACATATTTTTCTTCCTTCTCTGCTCTTACCGGAGATTCTGATAACAACAAAGATTTCTTGGATCCGAAGTTAGTATCTCGGTCTATATATTTCCTAGGTTCCAGGTTGGAAGTAGAATTGTCTCTGGGAAGGTCGGTCAGAAATGAACCAAGAACTTCAAGACTGGACAAGGACGAAATCCGTCTGAAGAATTGCGGTTTATTATCTCTTGAATCACTCTTTCTATCTTCATATGAAAGTTTTAAGCTCTTGGAACGCAATTCACCACCTTCTCTTCTAAAACTATGCTCCAAGAGTTGAGAATATCTCACCACATAATCATCTTTAGCGACATCCGAAACCTTCTTCTTGTTCTTCTTTGTGTGATTTCGGTCTTTAAGTGCGTTTTTGAGCAACTTCTTGATTTCTCTAAATCCGTTTATAACAGTGTGGTTAAACCCATGATCATCATCAGCTGAGGCACGAGAAGGAGAGATTGGTTTGTGTTCTAGAGAAGAAGTGTCTCTTGGAACATTCAAATTCAAAACCGCACTGTTTTGGTTTGGAGAATACCAGTTCTCCTTCTGCTTGTGATCAATTCTAGCAGGACTTGGAGAGCGTGAGACAGGAAACGAGCCTGACTTGGGCAAAACTCTTGGATTAGACTTGATCTGGACTTGATCATTCATTATCTTGACAAAAACATCTTCTTTTCTCAGGATTTCAAGAAAATCAACGTACTCAGTTACTTGTTTCGTAGTCATCATCTTCTTCAGTTTTGCTTCTGATCTCGTTGGCTTATTATCTGCAACAAAATTAACTATCTTCGAATCTTCATCCTTAGAATCAAGAAACGGTTCATGTTCCTCTGTTCCACGTATCAAGGAATGAGTTCTTGGGGTCTTCCAACCTAAGAAAACAGAGTAAACGAATCATTCAACAAAAATTACTTCGAAAAATAGTTAGAAAAATTACAAAACGGGCTTACAAATTGGGCGGTTCTTAGTTCTCCAATGGTGAAAGTCAAGCACATGAAGCATTCCAGCTAACCATCCTGATTTGTGATTGTCTTTGCCATGTTTTGGACTCGAATTCTCGTTTTTCAAATGCTTCCCCATTTCAAACCTAATGATGATCTGCCAATTAAATTAAGTTTTTTTTTAGCAACGAACTGTCTGAAAGACACAATATATTATACTCATTACCCTAAAAAAAAATACAAATTTAGTCAGAAACACAGAGACTTGGTAGCTTTTCTGAAATCGTCAAAATCCAACCAAAATATAATCAAATCATCACTATCGATAATAATCTAAGCAAAAGAGGAATCATATCCGTTAAAAAGTTATACTGTAAAAGCTGACCTGATCAAGAAGAGGAAGAAACAACAGCAGGTAAATTATTTGTTTCTTTACAAACGGAGAAGAACATATATAAGCTGGAAGAAGGGGATGATGATGCAACGGAAGGTGGTCTGGAAGAAAAAAGAATGAAAGAAAGACCTTAAACAAGAAGACCAAGGAATAAAGTGGAGACTTTTCGTTCTCCTATGTGGTTCTACTTTCTTTACCCGCCAACTATGGCCCGGTCTACTTGTAGAAAACTGTCAAAATGTCTGTTTCATGTATGCATAATATAACGCTCACACGCCACGAGAAAATACATGATTTTTGTTTTGTTCTCGTTCAAACACATGTATTTTCCTTTATTAAATTTAATATCTAATATATCTTCATTAATAATTGAATTTAATAAATTATTTTCTCTTCTTTTATTGATAGTAATTATTTATATATATATTTAGTGCACATTTATATTTAATTAAAAAAGCTATTTAAATATTAATAATTTTGTAGAGAAATTAGTTCAGTTTCAGTTTTAGTAGTATTGTTTAGTTTCTACCAAATTTAGAGCTTGGTCTAACACAGTGTATAAACCTTCTTGACAAGCGATTATTTAAATGAAAAGAGCCAAAAGTTCTGATCCAGAAATTTTCATAACAAAAATCTTGCGGTTGATTAACCAATTTATATGTGTTAAAAAGGTTTATAGAACTGCGCTGGTAAAAGTATGAGAGCAACCAAAGTAGGAAGGAGTAGTTGTTAGGCTACTTGTGTTTGTGGCAAATCTGTTGATACCTGTTTTATGGGAAGGTAGGCCATCTTTTTGGCTGCTTAGATTTCCTTTGTTTAGTGTTACAATTCTGTCAAATGATCATAGGATATCTAGTTCGATATAAACAGTAAAATGTAAGCCAGAATTGACCTGAAACTCAAGGTTGACCTGGAAGATTTAAGAAACCCCAATCACGCTTCGTGTTTTACCAAATACTGTTACAAGAATTAAAAGAAGAAATCAAAATAACAAAACAAAAGGGATTTAGATAATCTTGTTTAGCAAGTGGTCGCTATGAACATGTATATAAAAAATAGTTGCTTTTCTATTTGTTAATTTAAGTCTGTTCCTATCGAATTAAAAAAATGTTTAAACAAAACGTAAGTAAGAAAACGAAGTCAAAGACTTTAGTTGGCTTGGCGTGATTAAGAATAGTAATGATTCACAACTGCCCCAACCAAAGTAAATGAGTATTGCCACCAAACTCATAAAAATGAACTAATAAACACATTCATATAATTTTGTTGACGAACAACAAGAAATTAGCAGTAACAAAAGAAATGAAAGAAAAGTCCAAAACTTATAAAAAATACTATGACGTAAGAGAGGGTGAGGGTAGTGGTGGTGGGGGGAAAGGAATTATGAAAGTTGACGAAGAGATTGAAGAAAACGAGGCCGTCAGTGACAACGTGACACGTGGTTGTCTCATAGCCCATCTGATCCTCTCTATGAACACGGGATCCAACGGCGATTGCCGAAACGAAAACAAATGAGAGAATTTTGTGGCACTTTTTTTTTGTTTTATAACTATATACGTTCTTCACATTAGCCCATAAAAGATCGATCATCTACGCAAGTTCCTTAATTGGCCCTTTCCTAGTTTTCCGCAGCTAAGTTTGTAAGCAAGTCTTTTACTTGCAATGGGAGTTTGTCAAAAAAAAAAAAAGTAAAAGTCCACGCTCCATTCTGAGGCCGTGTGCCGTGTACTATTTTTTTCAGCAACGTATAGATTACACCTCTCTAAAAAGGACAAAATAACGTATTGGATATTTCTCACACACGCATAAAGAAGAAGAAGAAGAAGACTCCGTCTTTCAACTCCTCTCGTACGGCGGTCAAGACTCACACCAGAGAAGAGCGCGTGCATGCATGCACACACTAATACGAGAGTGGTCCTTATATAAACCAGCTTTTCCCATTTAAACAGAAACCCCTGACTTAAAAACTCTTTTTAAGTCAACGCCTCCTCTCACTCGTTCCTTATTAGTAGTAGTTGTTGTTATTACAACTCTCTGCGAAATTTTCATTTACTTATTTTCAACGTCACACTTTTTTTCATCTACTATTTATAATTTTCTGTAAAACACCAATCCTTTTTTTTTCCCTTATCAGGGATTTTTTAAAATCAGACAAAAAAAACGAATAATATCTCTTCTATTTTTCTCTTTTCTTATATTCGATATTTAATACAATTGGGTTACTAGAAAAATCATTTTCTCTTTTGCACATAAGTCAACTCTTCTCTCTCTCTCTCTCTCTCTCTATATATCTCTTTAATTACTTCTTCTTTCACCTTCTCTTTGGATTTTTTTCTCCCATTGATGAACAACAACAAATCAATCTCATATTGAATTTTTATCAAATCGTCTATATAATATTGACTTTGAAACTCAAAGATTCCTTTGAAAATAAACGTTTCTTTGATGGGTAACGGAGTAACAAAACTGAGCATGTGTTTCACAGGCGGAGGAGGAGGAAGAGAACGTTACCGGCAAAAAAACATCTCCGTTCTTCTTCCGGTTCCTTTAGACGAAGGTTTAGGTCACTCCTTCTGCTACGTACGACCCGAACCGACTATAATCTCATCTTCAAAGGTCCATTCAGAGGAAGATACAACGACGACCATGTTCCGTACAATCTCCGGCGCTTCCGTTAGCGCCAACACAGCTACTCCTCTCTCAACTTCTCTCTACGATCCGTACGGTCACATAGACCGAGCCGCCGCATTCGAGAGCACGACTTCGTTTTCTTCAATCCCTCTTCAGCCGATCCCTAAAAGCTCCGGTCCGATCGTTTTAGGCTCGGGTCCGATCGAAAGAGGGTTCCTTTCAGGTCCGATCGAGAGAGGGTTCATGTCGGGTCCTCTTGATCGGGTCGGGTTATTCTCAGGTCCGCTTGATAAGCAAAACTCCGATCATAATCATCATCATCAGTTCCAACGTAGCTTCTCTCACGGTTTAGATTTACGGGTCGGGTCAAGAAAACGATCTTTAGTTCGGATCCTCCGTAGAGCGATCTCGAAGACGGTTTCAAGAGGGCAAAACTCGATCGTTGCTCCGATCAAATCCGTTAAAGATTCCGATCATTGGGGACTCAGGTCGGAAAAAAGCCGAAACTTGCAGCAGAACGAGAATCTCACAGTGAACAGTTTGAACTTTAGCAGCGAAGTAAGCTTAGACGACGACGTTTCGCTCGAAAGCCAGAATCTTCAGTGGGCTCAGGGAAAAGCCGGTGAGGATCGAGTACACGTGGTTGTATCGGAGGAGCACGGTTGGCTTTTCGTTGGAATCTACGACGGATTCAACGGTCCAGATGCGCCGGACTATCTCCTCTCTCATCTTTATCCCGTACTCCATCGGGAGCTTAAAGGTTTGTTATGGGATGATGAATCCAAATCTCAGAATCTTGAAAGAACCAACGGAGACGAATCCTGTTCAAATCAGGAAAATAATAACGAATCTTGTGAGCGATGGTGGGGATGTGAGTGGGATCGTGAGGGTCAAGATCTTGACCGTCGGTTAAAGGAACAGATCAACCGGAGACAAAGTGGTGGCTCGGATCGGTTGACGAATCATTCCGAAGTTTTAGAGGCTCTGTCTCAAGCTCTGAGGAAAACAGAGGAAGCGTACTTAGATGCTGCAGATAAGATGCTAGACGAAAACCCTGAACTAGCTTTGATGGGTTCTTGTGTGCTTGTCATGTTGATGAAAGGTGAAGATATTTATGTGATGAATGTTGGTGATAGTAGAGCTGTGCTTGGTCAGAAGTCCGAGCCTGATTACTGGTTAGCTAAGATTAGACAGGATTTGGAAAGGATCAATGAAGAAACCATGATGAATGATTTGGATGGTTGTGAGGGTGATCAATCGTCTTTAGTACCGAATTTATCAGCTTTTCAGCTCACTGTTGATCACAGCACAAATATAGAAGAAGTAAGTTAAAGAACTAAACAATGGTATCCGTTGGTTGTTGTTGCTCAATGCATCCGCAGTTTTGGGGTTTTACTCATTTGTTATATTCTTGTGGTTTCTTAGGAAGTTGAGAGAATCAGAAACGAGCATCCGGATGATGCTACCGCGGTGACGAATGAACGTGTTAAAGGCTCCTTGAAGGTCACTAGAGCGTTCGGTGCTGGTTTCCTAAAGCAGGTATGTATATTACATATGACTTTTGGTCATGCAACATGTGATTTTGATCTAATGACACTTTGGTTATGTTATTTTTGCAGCCTAAATGGAACAATGCGCTTCTTGAGATGTTCCAAATTGATTACGTAGGGAAGTCTCCGTACATTAACTGCTTACCGTCTCTCTACCACCACAGATTAGGGTCCAAGGACCGGTTTCTAATACTATCGTCAGACGGACTCTACCAATACTTCACAAACGAAGAAGCGGTTTCAGAGGTTGAGCTCTTCATCACATTACAACCTGAAGGAGATCCAGCTCAGCATCTTGTGCAAGAGCTTTTGTTTAGAGCTGCTAAGAAAGCTGGTACGGTGTATGTTCTTACATTCTTCTGTTCTGTTCCATAATAGATTTTAGTTTGTCTTAATTGATGTTTTTTAAAAAATTGTAGGTATGGATTTCCATGAATTGCTAGAGATACCACAAGGTGAACGAAGACGGTACCACGATGATGTTTCAATAGTAGTGATCTCTTTAGAAGGAAGAATGTGGAAATCTTGTGTATAAGAAAAAAAAAACAAATCCTTATGAGCATTACACACAAAACAAAATAGTGTGTGTTCATGGAGAAAGAGATCGATCTCTCATCGGCTCTGAATCATGTATAATGTTGATAAACAGAGAATAAAAAAAAAAGTTTTGGCAACTAATTAGGAGTCCTCCTAGTGCGTCATAAATTAGTGGTCAAAGGTTGGTTCTTTGAATGTAAGTTTCTTTCTTCCAACTACTAACTGTATGTGAATAGAGAAGTAAATGAAGGAATTGAAAGAGGTTTGGTAATTGGTAGTATGAGATAATGAGTTACGTAGCAGTAGTGGTTCAAGAAGTTATATTCACTTCCCCTAACATTTAATTCACTTCCTCTCTCTGTTTTTTTTGTTTCACCAAATCTTTTGGCCTCTATTTGTTTTCTTGTACTAGTTTCTTCCATTTCAGGGAACTTGGTTTTTATTAAATTTGGAATTTTATGTTTTATGTAACTTCTTGTCTTTATATTCAACCTTTATGTAACTTCTTGTCTTTATGTAACACTTGCTTTTCACAATGTTGACTTAACTTTTTTTTTTTTTTTGTTACCTTTGTTAGCTGTCTATTTTTAGTTTCTACCCTTTTGGGTTGCCTTTTTTTGACTGTCTAGAGTTTGATTACTTCCACACTATATTTTATACCCTACTGTTTTGTTGTGAAGAAACAGTCCATTTTAGTGGCCTTGAGTCAACATCAACCATCAATCCAACGGCCAAATTATTGTTTGTCTATTGTACATCTTGTATACAAGTAGATCCACAGAGTTAAATGTATGTATAGCAAGATTTTGATAGTAAGGCAATTACTTCAAAAAAACAGAGTGCCAACACTAGTTTGGCCGTTGTTAGGACCAGGTCTGCCTTTGTTGTTTGGTTCACAGCGCAGTAACCGACGTTTGCAAGCTGTCTGGCCAAAAAGATTGGCCACTCTCCATATTTTATGTCCAAATTTGAGTCCAATTCTTCCCCAAGGAAAAGGGTTTTTTTTTGCACTAGTCCACCCAACCCAACAGGCGGCTTTCTTGTGAGCATGTGCAGGATGATAATGCCCAACATATACAATGTCAGATTTGGGAGTTAAAAAGTCCGAACCTACTGAACTCTGGATCAGTATATGGAAAAGTTCTTCCATTGGCCTCTTCGTTATATACCAGCCCATGTTGTAGACATTTGGTAAAGTGATCATGTTTCAGGACAACAGCCAAACAGTGTGACGAGATGCCGATGTTGTAGTTTATTACTTGATGAATTTGCAAAGTGTGCACAATGTTGGGACTTGGGATCAGGGGACAAATAAATAAGTTTGTGAACTGTGAAGCAAGCAGATTCGCATTCATACAACCCAGCTTCAATTATTGGGCTCTATCAAAATGTGATTGTATAAGCCCAATTAGTTTCATATAGTGAATCTGAGATAATCAGGCTGGTTATGTCCTTAATAATTTCTGTAATGATGACAAATTGCAAAATTGACATTTCAGTATTCCGTATCATTTTTTTCTTCTTTTCTATTTTAGCATTTTATTTTACTCATATAAAAAGAAAAAACATGAAGGACTCGTAAGCAAGAAAATAAGTTTTTGTAAAGAAAAAGTAACAGTCAAAAAAGTATTTCAAATGATTTTAACCCTACCGTTAAAAGGTGGAAAGTTAGGGGTAAGGACAAAAGTAATTCAAATCTCTGTCTGCATTGTTTTCCGTGTCAATCTTTTTCTTCAACGTTTTCTTCATTATATTCTCTCCCACCTTTTCCTAACGTATTTTACATATGATGTGGTATCATTGGAAAATTATTGTTTTTATTGCAAATTACCAAAAACAACTAAAGTTACATTTTCTTCCAAATAAATTTGTTAAACAGCACACATAATCAATCAGACGACAAAGTTTTCATATTAGGCTCTACGTACTAACTAAGTCACAACCAACTGATTCTCGTCTTACAGTAAATCGATGATCTGCATTCTGCAGTATAACCAAAGTAGCTAGTGCAATAAAAAAGGGTGGTTTTAGGCTTTTAGCTTTGATTATACTGTGTAGTATATATGTATATATATAAACGTTGNTCTTGATCGGGTCGGGTTATTCTCAGGTCCGCTTGATAAGCAAAACTCCGATCATAATCATCATCATCAGTTCCAACGTAGCTTCTCTCACGGTTTAGATTTACGGGTCGGGTCAAGAAAACGATCTTTAGTTCGGATCCTCCGTAGAGCGATCTCGAAGACGGTTTCAAGAGGGCAAAACTCGNCTAGTATACTTTTTGCTTAAACAGTTCTAAGAAAAGAATGTACGTAAGTGTATACATGCAGAAAGTTTGAATTAATAATATCTACGTGTAGACATAAACATGTTTGTATATATAACTAGGGAATATATATATTAAGGATCATGCATTCACACAAACATACTGACACACAGATTCGTAAGATGACTGTAAAGGAAAAAGAAGCTCCTAAAAATATGTGAAAATTGTACTTTGGGAGTTTTAAAAGGTAGCATCGATCCAGAGCTGAGACACGGGATCATATATTCATATATGTTCAAGTTCCCCTTAGTCAGTGACAACCCTTTTACTTTATGAATTATCCATAGCTTTTATATATCATATGAACAATTAATAAACGATGAATCATTAGTACGTAATGTTCACCACTCGGTTTGGTAACGTAAACATACGAGCCATAGTCAAACTTGAAACGGAAAATAATAAAGTATAACTAGAAGTTTAATTAAAACAAGCTGTAATATATGATATATGTTCGATAAAATTCAGATTAAAGAGTATACAAATTAATTGGACTGTTACAGACACGTATTGAGAAATAGCAACTTCGAATTCAGATCAACCATGAAATCACGCAATACAAACAGATTATATGACGCACCTGATTATATAACTGAAGTATCGATTTTATGTTGTAAAAACCACAAACTATAGTTAAGATACCTTTTAGTACGCTAGTACTTCTCCATGATCATCGTCCCGAACACATACTCTCTGCATGCATTTAATCCTGACCGTTCGTAGTCATCTAAGTCAATCTCCACGTCGTAACATACATTAATGATCCGAAAAAAACACAAAATCTCACAAGAGTTCATTAGAAGGACCCGAGAAGTCCGAACCGGTCCAAAAGTACTGATTTGTTTGATTCCCCGGAGACGTCAAACCGGAGGCCGGTCTAGATAAGTTAGCCAAATTTGGCTGTTCTTCCATCTTCACCGGAGATGTCTGGTAAACCCTAGAATCAACCATAGAAGTAGTGGAACAAGATATCCCGACATTGTTTCCCATATTACCCTCGTTCGGGAAAGGGTATAACCCTGTTGCTGGATCGAAGAGGGTGAAGTGACTCAGCGGTCCAACAGACGTCATTAGGTTGTTTTCGTTGTTGTTGTTGTCATGAATGTTTCCAGTAATCTGAGCTGACGTATTTCGTCCATTTCCGACATGAAGAAACCCTAGATCGTTCATCAAACTCGAACCGATCTGGTGAGCTTGGTTGTTGCCATTAGTAGCTGCTAAGTTCAAACCAATACCTCCGAGTTGAGTGAGATTGTAAAGTGTTGGTGAAAACGGGAACTGATGATTAGTCCTTAGCTGTCCTGAGCTTGGACTTGGAGCGTTGACCGTGGAAGACTGTTTGGACGACGAAGAAGAAGATTTTGAATTGCCATTTTTGCCCTTCTTGTTATTCTTCCGGCAGCCTCCACCGACAGGGACGTTCCTCAGGGCGCCGCCTTGTGTCCAGTAGCGACGGCAACCTTTGCAGAAGTGACGAGGCTGAGTGAGGTTATAGTTGTTGTAGTAACAGAACTTAGTGTTGCTGGAGTCACATCGAGGACACTTTAGGGGTCCGTCAGGCGGAGGTATTTTGGCCTGTCTCGCTCTCTCCGCCATCGATCCACCCATCCTCGCCGGAAGACCAGCAGAGGCAGCGACGACATGGTGGTGGTTAGGGTTAGGGTTTGCTTGGAGAGGTGGAAGTTGGTGAGAGAATAGTCCGTGGCCACTAACTATACTTCCATTTTCGTGAAGCTGGTGCTGATGATGCTGATGATTCGAATTCGTAGGCTGAAACCAAAAAAAAAAAAAAGAAAAAAAAAAGTAATCAAAATAAAAGAAAGAACCAAGAAACCTCAATTCAATTACGGGTGATATAATTCGTATTTAAAAAGGAAAAAATACCATATATATATATAGATGTTGGAATTTTAAAGAAAGCGTATTAGAAAAGAAGACGAGAATAGGAATATCTTTTGGAAATGAATCAAAATTATTACAAAACGAATCAAAACAACAACGAAGAATTTTAAGAGAGAAATTACAAAAAGAGGAGAGGACATTTAGTAATGGAAGATCAAAGAAGAAGTGAACCTGTGACCAATTAGATGAGAAAGCCATTGTTCTTCTACCCTTTATTATCTCTTTCTTCTACCTTCTTTAATAAAGTTTGATGGATCTTTAAGGGGAAAGAACTCCAAGGAAAAAATTGGTGGGGGAATCAAAAAAAAAAGAAACAAACAAAGGCAAAACGAAAGAGAGGAAGCAAGACGACCAAAGAGAAACGCTAAGAGAGCACAAAATCAGAAAGGAAAGTGAGAAGAGAGAAGGAGAACAAAGACAAATGAATTAAAGGCAAGAAAATGCATTTTTTTAATGAGAAAAAAAAAAAGAAAAGGAGTTTGATTTCGGTTCTTTTTATGCTTTCTATATATTTCTATAATTCCACTCTCATATCCTCATGTGTATACGCGTCTCTATACTTCATTTGTGTGTTATTTTTTATTTCTGATTCCCATTTTTAGGGTTTGAGTGGGGACGTTTTCCTTCGCCTATAAGGTTCCTCTCCTAGGCGTCTATGGAATAATATATATAGAAGAAACGTTCGACGAAACTATACGAAGTTGTATAACTTTTTTAATCTGAAGAAACGTTAAATATATATTTTGTAATATAACAATTTTTTAACTAAATTTTCTAATATAAATTTTAAAAATCTTTCGAGGTACTTTTACAACTTTTAGAAACATTTACGTATTTATCCTACAATAATATTGTTGGTTTTCTCATTTTTTTCGTAGTCGATTAATTTTTTTTAATAATTATATAAACCATGCAAATTACAAAATCTATACTAATTCCAACATTCTAAACAGTAATCGCTGGCCTGTCATAGATTTCATCAAAACTCGGAAATCTTAAAAAATCAAACTCATATAATTAACTCTGATCATCTTAATCCCAATTCTGCGCCGTTTTGTTCATTATAATGGAAGCTCACCAACGCCGAACACTCAACTTCTCTCTTCCCTATCTTTCTCTTTTTTCTCACGTACGTGCCTCTCTATAGAGACATCTTTGATATTAGCCAAATAGAAACGAATTAGTGCCTAATGAAAAAGATGGATGTATTATATTGGGGCAAATTAAGATACGAAAATAAATTATTTTCTACAATTATTCTTTATAATGTAGATGGCAAGCCCCATATGCCATAAATAAAGTATCTCATCATCATACCCTATTACACTTTTGTGGGATCTTGTCTATTATGCAATGGTATAAATTAAAGAAAATTTGCATTCAGTAGCATAAATAAGCGTAAAAGCTAAATAAATAACATGAGTCGTTCGTAATTATTTCAGTATATTTTTTCCTATTTTATGAAAACTCAAGAGTACTAGAAGACAACATGACCGCCGGTCTTACTTCTTCTAGTAGATAATGAAGTTTGATTTTTAAAGAGAAGAAAGAGTCGCTCGTTTCCGATTAATTACAACTTTTATTTATTGGTCCAAAATATTATGTCACAAAACGTACTACTTGTTAAAAGAGCTCTCCATTTTGCAGTTTGTCTCGACATTTTCTCTACTTTAGTCTTTCTTTTTTTCTCTTATCTCTTCATTGATCACTCGTTTCGTTTATAAATTGCTAAACTTCCTTTTCGGAAAGGGACCGGCAAAGATAGCCTACTTGCTACATTATTATAACACACTGCTTCCAGTGGGGCAAATCTCTCCACCGCGAATAGTCTAAAAAAAATCTCAATAAACGAAAAAAATAAAAGGACGTTCATGCATGAACCCATCACGAATACCTTTTTATATACCAAAACCATCATGTACACTCTTATCGTTCTTCTTCCTCCTTTCGCCCTTTAGATTGGATAAATTGTCATTTTTGAGATATTTCCGGCTTTTTCCTTGGAATTTGTGTTTCACGTAACCCTAAATGTTGATATCATCACTGACACTTTTACGTATATTAAAGACTATATACGCCATCAATATAAATACAACAAGAGAACATTTTTCTAACCAAAATTACCTAAAAAATAGTATAAAATAAAACAGCTCTACGAACGATCTTAAACATATACGCAAGACCAAAATTGTGATATATTGTTGATCAGTCCATATAATTGACTTTCTGCATGTATTGTATGATTGATGGTGTGTATTTTTGCGGCCAAAACGTAACTCTGGCTCCAAATTAAATTTTAGTTCTCAGCTATAGCTTTCATATATAAATATTTTCTGTGATTCTTGCTGTCGCCCATATAACTAGTACTGATATATATATAACTAGTCATATGCTTACAGTTTGCACGTAACAAAAATATGATTTTTATCTAAAAAGGGTAACTTACAAGTAACGTTTAATAGCGAAAGGATTCTTGAATGATCCATCACTTTTTTAGAGCCTTTTGATATTGATGCTGCACAATAGTAAGTCACGTATGCAGCTCACGCCAGTATCTTATTGCAAAGTGCTTCGATTACTTCAAAATTTATACTGTACAAAAATTCTTCACTTTTTGTTAAACATACAAAAAAAAAAAGAATAATCTTCACATGATAATTAGCTATATCTATGCTCTATACAAAAGTTTTTCGTATTATTACCCAAGAATGACTCTCTCTCTATTTTTTTCAATAAAAAATGACCCTTACTTAGGGTTGTAGAGTATGTCGTTAACTAAATACAATTTTAATAATTTTATACAATTAATAAAAAATGGTACTAATAGAGGAAAAAAACGTGGAAGAAATGATAAGGACAGGAAAGAAAAGTAAAGAACAATGGTGGTGTGGGAATCTGATTCCTTGTCAATTAATTGCACCGTCCCCCCTCCCTCCATCCAGCTTTTCCCCTATTTATAAGCCTTTTTATTTTTATATCTGTGCAAAAGCTTACCCCCTCTTAATCTCTTTACCTGTCAATTACACACACACACATACACAAATACGTCATACGTACATGTAATACATTACACATTTCAGTTGACGATAATCGAACTAGAGCTATAGAGTTCCAATAACATAATGATGTTCGTTAATCTTGAAAAGAAATTTACGAAATCAAACATTCTAATTTTATTTCTGTCTACTTATCTTTCATATGCTATACTATCTATTAAGGGACATATCTATATTGTCGCATTATAGTACGATTCAAACTTTTATCAGACAAAGTTGGATAAAAGCATTTGAAGTACCAGCCAAAATCTATAAATCCTAATTAATAAAGCATTTATGCATCAATCTTATAATCTTTATGAACGTACCAACAAAATTACATAAACATCAAAAGAAACGCATAAAGTAAAAGTGATGCTTTCTTGATACTTATATCTGAATTATATATCTGAATGTTGAATGGACGATATATAAAATCTCGTAGTTGTGTCCCCATTTTCGGACTTGCCATAATATTAGTCGATGATGCCATTCAAGTTTTGTCTATATGAGTTGCAGATCAAGTGCCAACTAAGGATTATTATTATTTTTTTTTTGTTTGTATATTAGTATCCCGCCTTATTTTGGGATCAAACTAATTCACATGTCACAGTTTTGAGCTATAGAAGACTTCAAAATATATATATACACTTTAAGAAAAATAACTATTTAAGGTGAAAAAACTTAAGTACTCTCAGGAATCTCACTTAAAATTTGGAATTTGAGAACTTAATGCAAAAGTCCAGTTTTCCCCTCAGCATCAACGAGTGAGTTAACAGAGGCAGCAGTACAATTCTCGCTTGTGGAGAAGCTAACATCGCTCAGCTCGTTTTGCCAAAAATGGTTCCTCAAGGCTTTAAGCTTTGGGTTAACCGTTGAGAAGCTCGGATCAGACAGCAGCTCTTGCAACGCTGTCTTTCCTTCTAAGAGACTCACCACCTGCGACATCGTAGGCCTTAGCGTCGGTGACGCGTTAGTGCACATCAATGCCACGTTTAACATCAACATGGCTTCCTCTTCTGAGTGATCACTTAACGTTGGATCAACCAGCTCTAGCAATGATCCTCGCTCTTGCAAAACATAAGCCTACATGTATTTGATGCAAAACATAAGCCTTACATGTACTTCGGTTTATTTATCATATAACTGCATGAAAGGGATAAGACTGTTTACCCAATCAAGAAGGTAGACGAAGTCCTCGCTTGGCCTAAAGTTTGTGTTACTCTTTCCACTTACAATTTCGAGTGCAACAACGCCAAAGCTATAAACATCTGCTTTCTCAGTCAAGTAACCCCGCATCGCGTATTCAGGAGCCATATAACCTCTGCAATGCAGATGGAAAATATCAAACTTCTGTTATTGTATTCTTAAGATATCTCTGCTTGAGCTAATGAGTTAAAAAGTGCCTTACATAGTTCCAGCAATACGGGTGCTGATGTGTGTGTTTCCATCATCATTCAACTTTGCCAAACCAAAGTCAGAGATCTTAGCATTGAGATCCTTATCGAGTAACACATTGCTTGCCTTAATATCTCTGTGTACAATCTTTATCCTAGATTCTTCATGGAGAAATGTTAGTCCTTTAGCTATCCCCAAACAAATCTTCTTCCTTGTTGACCAGTCTAGCTTCAGTCTAGAACTCTCATCCTTTCCTACAATGAAGATCACCCACACAGATTTTGAGGATATATTGTTCATATAATTTGGCAGGTGCAATTCAAAAGATTAAAACATACCAAATAGAGCACGAGATAGACAATTGTTCTCCAAATACTCATACACCAATATCAATTGGTTCCCTTCAACACAACATCCATATAGCTTAACAAGATTTGGATGCTGTAGTGCTGAGATCATTCCTATTTCATTTACAAACTCCCGATTTCCCTGCCTCGATTTTGCAGACAGTTGTTTGACTGCTATCATTTTTCCCTCAGATAATTCACCCTGCAACAAGACAAGGCACCACCTTCTTAACATCTCTTCCAAAAATCTACACATCTTCTAGTTATACTGTAAACGATTTCACATAGAGCTAAGAATGTTGAAGAATACAAGTGTATAACCTTGTAAACAGAGCCAAATCCACCTTCACCAATCTTTTTTGTTATATCAAAATTATCAGTGGCTGCTTTTATCTGTCGTAGAGTAAAAGTTCCAGTTTGAAGATCTAAACCCCTTAGCTCTGTTCATCCATAGAAAAATTGACATTAAAGAGCCAGGATACATAAAAAGCACATACTAATATGCATAGATAAGCTTATACCTTTGTCAATAGCATTTTTATCACGCTGTTTTTTCCAGAATACGCCAACTATGATAAACAAAAGAAGTGTTGCTGCAGCAACTGGTACCCCTGCTTTTAGTATGATAGCCTTAACGTCATGATATACTGGAGGATTGAAATCTGCCACAAGCAAAAGACTGTTATCAATCATCTGCCAAAGAGATTCCAATGATTTATATAAAAGTGCAATCAGGAAAAGAAAAAAAACTTACTGGGTGTCACTGATATAGCTGAAATCATAGGACCATATACACCTCTAATTGGAATTCCGGTTGTCCCTTTGCCAGCCCATCGCAAACCAATCTTAAGAGTATGGTCCTTTACATTTACCATATACGATTTTATAACTGGCTTGCCTGATCCTCGAGCTGCTTCTTGAATGTTGAAGTTTTTAATCACTAACTGATCCTGTGAGCAGATAAACAAGAAAGAATACAATATGTTACGATTTGCATTTTTCTAAAGAATAAGTTTGACTCCAAAGACGTACCTGAAGATAAATATCGAACAAACGTTTGCCGAGACTGTAAAATGTATTGTCATCGGTAAAGATGATCTCAGCAAAGTGGAGATTCACAGTGTAGTTCCCATTTCCAAGACAGAGTCCGTAGTAAGTCAACGATAAAGGAGAGACACGAGCTGTCCTATAAAGTCCAACGCTGGGAGAGGAAGAATTAACTGATAACCTGGACGTGTTCTGCACAGTATAATCATCAGCATCGTCATCATTGTCCATGAAGTTCCCGGTGCTGCTCAACGCCCAGTGCTTGTCAGCGCCAACGAAGTACATAGAAGCACCTTTGGGCTCGTCATCAGCCTGATATGTTTTTCCTTTATCCACTTTTACTTCACCTCCTCCGCAATTTATGTACAATTTATATATGTCTACAAGAACATTTCACTTTTTAATCAAGAACAAGGATAGTACCAAAATATGATGAACACAATAAAAGCGTTGTTGTTGCTTACGATTTCTTTTAGGATGAACACAAGGGATGTGGTGAAGAAAACAGGTTGAACCCTTGTGTCTGCAACACCAAAGTCAGAGGGAAAACACAAACAGTTTTTGGTTCAGTTAAACTAATCATAACTGAAAGGACAAAGATTTAAGAGACCACTACAAAGTCATGATCATCAATAAGCTTTCTACGAAGCGTCATTTATATACAGAGAGATGGTTTCTTACGATTTGTTCCCCGTGGCGAAGCTTTCCACCAAATTCCTGACAAATAACAGCACAAGTTTCTTCTTTCAGCGGAGGTATGAATAAAAATGTTCTGAATGTAAGAGTGCATTCAATAAACTTACGAAGTAACTCGGTTACATTCATGATTATTGGGAATTGAACTTTCATCAGTAAAGTTGTTGTAAGAAACATCCCTGCACATCAAGAAGAACAAATACAGTTTATTAAATCTGTTTAGTAGGTACTTGGAATGTTAAGAGAGGTATGAATTTATACACGTTTTTGTTTATTTCGACAAAGTAGCTTGGAACACCTCCTGTCAACTTGTTTCCTGTCAAATAACTGATAGAGAAGATTTATAAAAACTTTCACAATTACGATATATATTCTGTACACAAAATTATTTACTCTCCTAGTGACGTACGTACTTACATGAAATCGGCTTTCTTCATATTTTCAAACGATGAAGGAATCTCACCACTTAAGAGATTAAAACTGAGGTCACTAGACAGTAAACATAATCAACATACAGAGTTAAGTACATGGAAATATAAATCATTTGAAAAAAAACTCTTCTTTGCTCAATGTTTATACATGACTTACAGTGTTTTGAGCTTCTTCATATCCCCAATATATTTTGGAATTGGGCCATTTAAATTGCATCTTCTCAGTATCCTGCATTTGAGATAGATTAAACACATTTTCTAGCAAAACTGTATCACAAACACAACATACAGATTGTATAGCAACTCACAGCGACTTGATAGACTTCAAATTACTCAATGGAGGGAAAGGAGATGGTTTGCCTCCTAAGTCACTAATCCTCCTATCAATCACAACCCACCAAAGTTAAACTATGTCGATAATGATCTTGTGAGGAAATGAATTTGAAAAGAAGTAGTTTTTCAAATGGCGTACAAATCAGTCAAGCTAGTCAGTGTAGAGATGCTGGAAGGGATCGGACCATCCAAACCGCAACCATGCATCTGCCTGCAAAAAAAAAAAAAAAGACTTCTTTGGTTAGTATACCTTTCTTGAGGACAAGCAAGCACTTATGGAGAAAGATTGAATCTTACAGTTTCATTATTCTTGTCCAATTGCCGATGAAATTTGGTATTGGTCCAGTGAAATTATTATCACTTATCCTCCTACCAACCCACACAAATACAATCATTACAAAGTGTTAAAGACGTCATCCAACAAAGACTTAATTTTAAATTTTTTCTGTATGTCATATCAACCATGTAAAACTAGATTCTCTTACATATCAGTAATGTTCTTGAGCAATCCAAGTTTTTCAGGCAATGGACCAGTGAAAGCATTTGAAGGAAGATGACTGAGGCAAAGACAGAGAGGATGATAAGTTAAATAAGAAGCCAAAAAAGACTTGAAATGTCAAACACACGCAANAACAACAACGACAAAAAAAAAAAAAAAAAAAAAAAAAAAACAAGAAGAAAGATTTGAAATAAAGAAAGAGGAAAGAAACATAACAGTTTCTCCAAATGAGTCAACTTTGAAATCTCAGGAGGGATTGGTCCTGAAAACTGATTTCCTTCTAGGCTCCTGCGTAGTTTGAAATGATGAATTGAGCACATTCATATACATATCTAACTAGAAAGATTTGTGATAGGGTTCAATCTAGGGTATAATACAAGTCATGAACAACATACAAGTTTCTGAGAGTGGTAAGGCGGGTTATGACTTTTGGGAATGGACCAGACAGTCGGTTCCCCATGAAAGATCTGTGTAATGTAAATAAAAAAATAACCCACAAAGCGTTCAACAGTTAATTAAAACAAAAACTGATTGCATTTACAGAAGCAGTTTAATGAAGAAGATACACTTACAAATCTTCCAAGCGCATAGAAGCCCATTCCTTGGAATGGAACCAGTCAGAGAGTTACGGCTAAGGTCCCTGCACCCCCCCCCAATTAGAAGAACTTANCCCACCCAAATTATATTCGTTAAGAACCAATCTCTACAGTAAAAAGCTCAAGTCTTTTTAGTTTGTTTACTTACAAAACTTTGAGGTGACGAAGCTTAGCGAACTCTGGAGGGACAATGCCTGATAAATTCTGCGACTTTAGAGCTCTGCACAACAATAATTAATAAACCGGATGTGAATAGTCTTTAGGATTAAACTCAAAACCAGACATATAACCGAATTAAACCGGTCAAAGGTTTTTATACCAGTAAGCGATTTGACTTTCCTTTTTACTACTTTGACAACTTGGTTTCTCAAAGTCAAAGGGTCTGTCTTCTTTTGATAAATAATTTGCTAACATTAAATACTTTTTCTAATTGGTTTTTTGTATCACATTTTTTTTTTCTGTTAATAGCGATTTGAAACTAAAGTCTAATTATGGAATAAGGCGAAAATAAATAAACGCGTTATTATCTTTTGAATCGTATTATTAGGTCAACGGGTCAAACGACCAGCTGCCATGTCCAGCCTGGCAAAGTGACCTTGTCGTTACAAATAGACAAATCAAACTTTTTTTTTTTTTTAATCTCAAGTCACAAGTTTTTTTACATCCCACCAAACTCTTATTTACCTCTTCTAATTAATCTAAAAACTATAAAATAGAACAAGTGTATGAAATAATACAAAAGAGTAGGCAGTGTTATTAAAAATATATATATTTATAGTCAGTCTTACCTCACCTTTTAAAAATATATAGTAGTATTACAGTACTTTCAAAATATAATTCGGAAATTTCTAAAAATATAGTTTTATCATTTCAATATTACTAAGACAGGGTATATTAGACGTATGGTTAGTGGTTGTTATTAAAGTGCATAGTTGTGCAGTTAATGTTAAAGCTAAGTAAATCTTACTACCTAACCTCACCAATGAATTTAGTGGTTTCCCCTCAATTGTCACCATAAACTAGCGCCACTACTCTGTTTTAGCTTAAAGTAAAAAAAAATGCGAATTATTCCATGGAAAAAAAGGAAATTCTAAAGTCTAAACTGTGAAATTCTCGAAACTGACGGTGAAATCCCAATATACATTGACTTGTCACCGACACAAGTATTGGACTAAAAAATATAGTGTAATTTCCAAAAATGGGTAAAATCAATAAGGATAGTAAGATGATGAAGAAGAAGAAGAAGAGACTTACATTCTTATGACGTGGCAAGATGAGTTTGGAGGAGGATAAGAGCAATCACAAGTGAGATTACTCTCAAACTCTTTGGTTGTAAAACTTGTATCAACCCAATTGCCTTCACCACTACATGGATCTTTGTTGAAGTTCCAATCTTTCTTCCCTAGCTTCTTCGCTATCTCCTTTAGTGCTCTCACTTCCCAATTCAAAACCACAATAAAAACAATTACCATCATCATCAAAGATCAAGAAAGTGCTTTGAATCCAAATTTCTCAAGAAACAAACAAAAAAAAAAAAAAAAAAGCTCCAGAAGACGATAGAGATGCATACACATGTACGCAAACATAAAAAAGAGAAAAAAAGAAGCATAGTTTAGTTTCGTATTTGGAAAACAAACAAGAAAGTGGTTTTAGGGAGTAAGTCAGTAGTACCTTCGGCCTCGTGGAGTTTAGTATCCTCGGAAAATCCAAGACGGCCATGGAAACTCAAAGTGAAGAGGACGATGATGAAATACATCCGATGTAAAGAAATCATCCTTTTAAGCTATACAAATATAATAAAATATCGTATCACTTGTCCGATATAAAGCTTATAAGAGATATAGATAGAGGTCGAGAGAGAGAGAGACAGTGTAGGATGTAATGGTAACGAGCTTATGGACCACACTTTTTTAGTCGTCTGGATTTAATAAGGTTTGCTGTACTTTTTGTAATGTTATTTTATTACATCAACCAATATTTTCATTGGTCTCAGCCCATACTAGTGTGTCTGTGTATACTACATACATGTCTATATATGTTACATATATAATATTATAATTCCAAGCGATTTCGTGATTCATTAGTCTTTAAGCCTGGCTAGTCTACGTTTTGCTTTAATTTTTATGTGGTTGCTAAAAAAAACGAAATTTACATTACCTTTGGTAACTAACCCCTATTAGTCATGACGTTCAAACATTTAAAATATGTTTAAACTTTAAAGTTACTATTTATGTGTTAATAGTTATTTTATTATTTTTAAAACTAGTTTTTAAATAAGTGTAGCAGCTTCTAAATTGTGTAGCCAGCAAACATTGAAAAGTCGTATATACAGTTGAGTATCTTTCTCCTAAATCCCTATAATAATAAAAAAAAATTAAGCAGATAATTNCCCATGATAATTTTGTAATAGTGAAAAATTGATTGTTTAGAACAAATAGTGAATTTAACCGATCGATCTATTTAGTCCACCATAGAATCCTTTGACGCAGAGTTAATAATACTCTTCTTTGTTTCCTCCTTGCTTCGAGAGTGCCCGTCCATCGCTAGATTGTTCGACTTCCCTTAAACTAATTATCTGATTAATTGGGTTCAACTAAATAATTGCTACTTTGTGTAACGATGATAACAAAAAAAAAAGGCAGATTTGGAGTGTGTCTAGGCTGGGCACTTTGTAAAACATTTGCATTTTATCCCTTTTGTTTATTTGTTTTTTTTGTTATTATTATTATTTTTTATCTTTTTATGTAGGATACCCATTAGCCAAAGAAGAAAAAAGTACCAAAGTATCTTGTATTATTCGTATGCATATGTATATAGACTATAGTTTATGATCAGTNGGTTTGCTGTACTTTTTGTAATGTTATTTTATTACATCAACCAATATTTTCATTGGTCTCAGCCCATACTAGTGTGTCTGTGTATACTACATACATGTCTATATATGTTACATATATAATATTATAATTCCAAGCGATTTCGTGATTCATTAGTCTTTAAGCCTGGCTAGTCTACGTTTTGCTTTAATTTTTATGTGGTTGCTAAAAAAAACGAAATTTACATTACCTTTGGTAACTAACCCCTATTAGTCATGACGTTCAAACATTTAAAATATGTTTAAACTTTAAAGTTACTATTTATGTGTTAATAGTTATTTTATTATTTTTAAAACTAGTTTTTAAATAAGTGTAGCAGCTTCTAAATTGTGTAGCCAGCAAACATTGAAAAGTCGTATATACAGTTGAGTATCTTTCTCCTAAATCCCTATAATAATAAAAAAAAATTAAGCAGATAATTAAGAAGTCTCATCAATTATTGCTAAAAAACAAAAACAATTAATTTTGATTTCAAAGACAAAATACGAACATATCTCTTTACTTTACACTGGTTCAGCTTTTACGAAAGCCAAAGTAAACTCACAAAACATATGAGATTACGACTACTCCACTACATACGATCAAAAAAAAAATAAGTAAAAAGAACCTTTATTATTTTCTGTTCGTTACTAAAATNTGCCACTGCACCGTTCTCCACTGCTCTCTGCACAACGCACCATCGTACTCGTGTATCAATACAAACATATAAGGTGTTGACGTCAGATACATCGAGAAAGACATAATTACATTTGAGTTTACCTTGAAAGCGGCATCAACATCGGGGTAACAGAAGCAAAGTTCGATGGGCGCTCTTTCGCGGGCTGAATGCGTAGCCTGAACCTTCCCAGTAAGGTCGTCGGTCTCATGCTGGTGAAGCGGTGTGAAGGCTATCGTCGTTTGCCCACTCTCTAGCTCCCCCCACCTGTATGTATAAATTTATTTCCATATCCATCACATATAAACCGGAAGCAATTAATAAATTAACGAATATATATACGGAAGCTACATCAACATAAACTGGTGATGATTTCTATATTGTTTCGCTATATCTGGCTTCCTTAAGCAATTTCTTGGCATGTTAGCCAGCGCGCGGATCAGACCTGATCATATAGGGCACCGCACAAATGGCTGATATGTGTCTAAATATACTTTGATTATGCCAATCTAAAAAAGAAATCTAACAAATAGTAACAACGAGTCATATATAAATGTAAAAAAAAAAAACCTGTGAGACTCATCAAGACGACGGACGTTGTGACCAAAGGCTCTGGAGTAGAATTCAACGGATTTAGCGACGTCCTTAACGTACACAACAGAGTAAGCAAACGCCGGTCTCATCATATTCGCAGCCATTTTTTTTTCAATCTTAACTATTCTGATTTCGAGTCGATTCTACCTGATCCGATCCTTGACAACACACTCTCAATTGCAATACATACGATCTCTCTTTACGGTGAGCTGAACACGTGGTCGACTACGTACATGCAAATGCAACTTCGTGTGTAGGGTACTTGTTGCCACGTGAGCTTTTTTTTTAGCTTCTTTTCTACTAATTGGGCCTTGTATCACAAATGAGGCCTTTAAAATTTTTGATAATCTGTAATGTTCGGGCCTTTTTAGTTGTTCGATGAAATTTCACACAATTCTTCTGACGGAAATGTCCAAAGTTAGTATAACAACATCTACCACCGTCGAATTTAATAATCAACGATCCAAATTACTCCTGGAGATTTATCACGCGGATCGCAATCTTGGTCCGTTGAAAAGAAGATGATCGAACGGCCACCATTAATTATCTGTGGGTGTATGCGCCTCTCATTTATTATATAAATCTCAACCCATATTTTTGTTTATCGATAGATTCACACAAATCACAACACTTGTTTTATCATTCTCTTTCAAGAGCTCTTCGGCAAGTTGCTTTCGATCAATCTCACCAGGTAGCTAATACAATTTTCGTTTATTTCAATTGTTCGATTGTAATTTGTGGATTGATCTGGAAATAAATCTAGGGTTTTCTCTCTGTTCTTACTCTTTCTTTTGGGTCTTGTTGTTGTTCACAGATCTCTTTTGGAATTTGGAGATGTCGGGAAGAGGAAAGGGAGGGAAGGGATTGGGAAAGGGAGGAGCCAAGAGGCACAGGAAGGTTCTTAGAGATAACATTCAAGGTATCACCAAGCCTGCCATTCGTCGTCTTGCTCGCAGGGGTGGTGTCAAGCGTATCAGCGGTCTCATCTACGAGGAGACCAGAGGTGTCCTCAAGATCTTTCTCGAGAATGTCATCCGTGACGCCGTCACCTACACTGAGCACGCCAGGAGGAAGACGGTTACCGCCATGGATGTTGTCTACGCCTTGAAGAGGCAAGGCCGCACTCTCTACGGTTTCGGCGGTTAAATCGATTTGAGAATTAGGGTTCGCAATGTCTTGTTTCTGGGATTTGTGTTAGCTATGTGTTGATTAGTCTTAAAAAGAAAAAAAAAAAGTAAATCTAGGAGTTTAACCACTATTGTTTTTGTTTGTTTGTTACGTTGTTGTGATGTTTGTAGCTAAAAAAAAGGGATCTAAGCAAACTTGTGCTCAGAAAAATCTAATGAGAATGAATCAATCATTTGCTAAATTTCTTTTGTCTCTTCTTCGTTTTAACTCTAATTTACCAATGCAAGAAGAACTTAGTGGTTGATGTTGCACAACTTGCATCCAGATTCCAGGGGTGGGAAATTGAGAATAGAGCGGAAGAGATATCTGCAATTCTGCATCTCTCTATTATCTGCTCTCGTTTTGAATACTATAATTAATATCAGGCTGAGTTAAGCAACAAAGTCAGTTTCAGCTAAAACTATCAATTGTTTTCTTACTCCTCCTTTTGCTTAGCAGAGAGTGCGAGTTGAGCCACAGCCACTTGTTGTACAATGTACACCTTTTCCTACACATCTTAGAACTTACTTGGTCTATCAAGATCACAGGAAGCCGACTCATTCAGCACCAGCAGCCACTCGTTCAAGTTCAGCGGTACAATCCAAAACAACTGAGCCAAAGAATGCCACGTATAGTAGTATCACAAAGTGGAGCACATATGAGTCATATGACTCACTTACCCAATGAAACCCACCAATTCTCGAACAAGAGTAAAATGTGCCTATTAGACATTACTTAAAAACCAAACGATTCAACCTTGCTACATTCCCAAAAGTGACTCAATCATGCCACACAGGTTACCATCTTTCGACATCATAGCAGCAGGGCAAAAGTTGAAATAAGAACTCAAAAGTACCAATCCTTCCACAATCTAATCTTACTGCAATTGCATCATTAAGAATAATGCTGCTAATAATAACCCAATAGTACTCAACTACTCATAATAGCCAAGAATTGAAACATCAAAAACAGATAAGCTAACGAGAAAGCTAAAAAGGCTGAATCTTATACTTTTGTTTTCCATCAAGGAACATAGTCGATTTACAAGGAATTGAGAATTAAAAAAGATTGGTTAAGTAATAAATCATCCCCTAAGAGGAAGAAACAAACTCAAACTCAAACTCACTAAAAGGCTCAATAAGTTTTGCATCTCTGAGCCGGACCAACCATCTTCCCTGAACCACTACTCACAGGAACACCAACGGCAACATCATCGCAATACACAGTCACGAATCTCCTCCTCCGGAAAGCACCGTACCGGAAAGTAACAGAAGAGATCATCCTCAGATCAAACTCAACGCTCCCCTTGGCACCTCTCTCTTTCCCAATATCATCAGCCAAGCGTCCTTCCACATAAGTCCCCGAAACAGAGAGCGTAGCGTTAACCACCGTCTGATCCTTCTTCCCTTGTTCAAACGGCTGCAGCCTCGTTTCAGAGAGAGATGCACGGTGATAATACAGAGCGGCGAGGATACTATCGTAGTATAGTGACATCTTCGAATTAGGGTTTCGAATCTGGACCTGAACATCCCATTTACCAGAGACTTGGTTGTTCGAGACGTTGAAATTGGAGACGGAGAGGGAGTTAAGGTAAACGTCTGGTAACTGGGGACGAACGACGAGGAAGAAGATGAAGAGGATGAGACCTAAGATCAGGAGAAACGCCATGAAGACGATGAAGAGACGACGGATGAGTACGGCGCGTGGATTGGGTTGTTGGGGAGCGTAGTATGGGTTATGGTTTTGGTAAGGGTAAGCGGCTCCGGGGTTAGGGTAGCCGTTGGTGGAAGCGGCGGGTGGTGGTTGTTGTGGATTTGGGTATGGATACGGGTATGGGTAACCTGTAGCGGGTCTTGCGGAAGGGTCTTGCATAGCTTGATTGATTTACTTTTTTTGGGGAATCTTAGGGATTTGAAAGAGATGAAGAACGCTTCTGAATCTTTGTGAAGAAGAAGAAGAGAATATAAGTAAGTAAAGGGAAGCAGGAAAAGGTTAATTTAGCCAAAATAGGAAACGCGATTTCTTTTTTAATTTCTTACGCGTTTTCATTTTTTTTTTAAATGTTTTTGTTTTGTTTTGTTATGTCTCGTTGTTAATTCTTGTAAGGTTTACTTAGGAGTAAATTAAATCTAATATTCTAATTTTACGAAGATTTTAAATGATTTTGGTGATTTTAGCGAAGTTAATATAATTTACTTTTTAAAAAATTCAAATCCCAACTAAAACTATAAATTTTTAAAATAAATTTTTAAATTAGTTAAATTATTTAAATTGTCAATTTGAATAATTCTTGTAAGTTAAATGAAGTAAACTTTTTTTGCTAAGAAAATGATTTCATTTGTTCAATTTGTTTTCTCTCATCCTTTTTTTTTTTGTTGAAAGTTGAAACATTCCAACTTTTTAACTGCGGGCTTTGTGTTGGGAAAACAAATGTCCTTTAACCAAAATTGGAAACATTTTATATCAAACAAATAAATTATAGTTTGTGAAAATTAAATAACCGANGCTTGTAAACTTGTTTGGATCAATAAAGATAACATTTGGGAAAAAAAACTGATTTGAGTTGGATATTTTAAATGATTTTGGTGATTTTAAGAAAACATTTATTTTAAAATTCTTTCAAAATTCTTGCAAGTTAAATGAAGTAAACTTTTTGATAAGAAAATGAGTTCATTTGTTCAATTTGTTTTCTCTCATCTCTTTTTTGGTTAAAACATTCATCTTTTTAACTGCGGGCTTTGTGTTGGGAAAATATCCTTTAACCAAAATTGGAAACATTTTATATCAAACCAATAAATTATAGTTGTGAAAATTAAATAACCACGGCTGAGAGAGTTAAGCAACAAAGTTAATTTCAGCTAAAACTATCAAGAGTCTAATGATGTAATGTGCTTTTCCAATTGTTTTCTTACTCCTCCTTTTGCTTAGCGGAGGGAGTGCGAGTTGAGTAGCGGTAGCCACTTGTACACCTTCCTACAAACTTGAGCACTTCATCTATCAGGATTACCGGAAGCGACACTGCCAGCACCAGCAGCCACTCGTTCAAGCTCAGCGGTACAATACCAAACACCTGAGCCAAGAATGGCACATACAGTATCACAAAGTGGAGACCAAATGAGACCGCCATTGCCAGGAGCAGCCATGGGTTTACCCACGGTGGCATCGTCACCAGGCTGCCGTCTTCTGAGAGTGCGTTCAGGGAGTTGAACATTTCTATCGCCACCAACACCGAGAGGGAGAGCGTGGATGCCTTGATTTTCCCCTGCTGGAAATAGTCGCAAGGGTTTGAGTCGAATGAGAAAGTCTGAGAGCCTGCCGTGAAAGGAGACACTTTGAAGCCTTCCCATGAAGAGCATTGCCCCCAATGAGCGAGCTGCGAATAGCTCACAAGGCTGTGACCGTCTTGGCTCAAGTCTATGCCCATGCAGCTGTTGTGTGTGTACCACATGATGAATACTCCCACTGTTGCTACTCCCACATACATTCCAATCACCTGTAGGTAGAGGTAGTAGGTACCCATAATAGTCAGTTAGAAAAGCAAATCCCTAGGAGATGAACAAGTGAGCCAGATCGGTTTTTTTGCTTACCATATAGCGGAAGAGGATCCAGGCAGTGATAAGCGAGTCATCGCTCCTACGAGGAGGCTTCTTCATGATGTCCTTGTCAGGGGGATTGAATCCCAAAGCTGTAGCTGGAGGACCATCTGTTACAAGATTCACCCACAGAAGCTGAACTGGAATCATGCCTTCTGGGATTCCAAGAGCAGCTGTCAAGAATATTGATGCAACCTCACCGATGTTGGAAGAGATCATGTACCTTTTATTCAACATAGTCCAATATATAGGCTTAGTATGCATAATTCAAGCCACCAGTACGAGGAGGCATAATATGTAACATTAGAAGACTCACCTGATGAAGGCCTTCATATTATTATAGATGGACCTGCCTTCACCAACAGCTGCAACAATTGTACTGAAATTATCATCTGCCAACACCATGTCAGATGCCTCTTTTGCTACCTGCAAAATGCCCAGAGCTTTAGAAAGCTGATAGAGCTATCATCATCCGTGATTGAAGAGGAGAGAAGAGACACAATACCTCTGTGCCGGAAATGCCCATAGCCACACCAATATCAGCCAACTTAAGGGCAGGAGCATCATTGACTCCATCTCCAGTCATGGCAACTACTTCTCCATCTTCTTGAAGTAACCTGACAATTTCTTGTTTGTGCTTTGGTTCAGCCCTCGAGAACAAGAGCCCTCCAGTTTGTCTTAGATGCTTCTTCTGATCTTGAACAGCCATAAATTCTTTTCCTGTCAAGCTTTTTGAGGAGATATCTTCATCTGCTTCAAATACACCAATTTCACGGCAGATCGCTTCCGCTGTGCTCTTGTTGTCTCCGGTAATGACCATGACCCGGATACCTGCTGTTCTGCAGTCTGCAATGGCTTGACGCACCTCTTTCCTTGGAGGATCCTTCAATCATTAAATAGATAGAGCATGAATGACATATTATTAATGAGAACCAGAAAGAACATAAAATAACATGGTGACCCTGACTCACCCTTAAACCAACAAATCCAACGAATATTAGATTGGACTCAATAGACGAATAATTGGATGGGTTGAGAAGTTGCTGATGAGCAGGATGGTCTTCACTGCCATCATAAGTGGCAAAATCTGATGGCACATCTGTGAACGCAAATCCGAGACATCTTAATGCACCCATGGACATATCATGTAGGCTTTGTAAAATAAGCTCCCTTGAGTATTGGTCAAGCTCCTGAACGGAACCATCAAGTAGCTGAATACGTGTACTCCTTTCCAATAGATTTTCTACCGCACCCTGCATAATTTTAAAATTGGTCTCTTAGGTGCTGAAAAGAGAGGACAAAGGTTTTCTCGACTAATTAAATGCAGGAACCAAAGCACAAGCCACATTGATTTCATCAGGCTCGACCTCAGGAGCCAAGATATNATGGCTTGACGCACCTCTTTCCTTGGAGGATCCTTCAATCATTAAATAGATAGAGCATGAATGACATATTATTAATGAGAACCAGAAAGAACATAAAATAACATGGTGACCCTGACTCACCCTTAAACCAACAAATCCAACGAATATTAGATTGGACTCAATAGACGAATAATTGGATGGGTTGAGAAGTTGCTGATGAGCAGGATGGTCTTCACTGCCATCATAAGTGGCAAAATCTGATGGCACATCTGTGAACGCAAATCCGAGACATCTTAATGCACCCATGGACATATCATGTAGGCTTTGTAAAATAAGCTCCCTTGAGTATTGGTCAAGCTCCTGAACGGAACCATCAAGTAGCTGAATACGTGTACTCCTTTCCAATAGATTTTCTACCGCACCCTGCATAATTTTAAAATTGGTCTCTTAGGTGCTGAAAAGAGAGGACAAAGGTTTTCTCGACTAATTAAATGCAGGAACCAAAGCACAAGCCACATTGATTTCATCAGGCTCGACCTCAGGAGCCAAGATATGATTAATGATGAAAAACAGACCTTGACCAGTAGCAGCTTCTTTCCTGAGCTGGAATCCACAATAACTCCCATTGATTTCCGGTCACGGTCGAACTCAAGGGTGGCAATCCGTTGCTCTAGTTCACTCCATAGCCGAGAACAACCTTCATTAATAAAAAAAGGAAAAGTTCAGGAGTTTAGCATATGTAAAACTGTATAAACATAAATAAAAAATATAATTAGGGATACATACGTAAGACATCACCATCAGACGAAGCTTTATTTAACCCTTCGGGAAATCCCATTTTCTCAACCAAGACCTGTTCAAATAAGCACACACCAATAGAAAGAAAAATCATTTACGGGCAACGTACAGAAGTAGTACTTTTAATCAATTTAGTTAAGAAGAGAAAGGTGCAAGCTAGTGTAGTGGACCACATTACCTTCAAAGCTGCCTCAGTAGGCATGCCCCTAGACACAAACTTCTGATCAGATTGCTCCACATTAGCATCGTTGCAAATGGCAGCAACTTTTGCAATCATCTGTAGATTTGCATCCATCCGACCTGCTGGCCAATCTTCAATCTTTCCATCTCGAGGATCAAACGAAGTTCCCTCAACATTAAAAGATCGAAGGGTTCCAATCCTAGAACCCATAGCAACAAGCTTTGAAACAGCCATCTGATTGGTTGTCAGAGTTCCGGTTTTATCAGAGCATATAACAGTAGTGCATCCAAGAGTCTCCACACTGGGTAACTTTCTGACCAGAGCATTCTTCTGCGCCATCTTCCGTGTACCAAGAGCTAAACATGTGGTGATAACTGCTGGGAGACCTTCTGGAATCGCAGCAACTGCCAATGCTACAGCAATCTCAAAGTAATATGTGCACTTTTCGAAGGAGAACTTAAAGTTTCTGGGCCAGCCATCAACATACTCCCAGGAGAGGAAGTACTTGACATTGATGAGCCACACTAGCGCACAAATTAAACCAATGATCATAGTCAGAACTTCCCCAAACTCGTTAAGTTTTTTCTTCAGAGGGGTATCTTCCTCATGCTGTGCAGCTTCCTGAATCTGTGAGTGAACCCTTCCAATCTCAGTATTCATTCCAGTGTCTGTAACTAAGCAAATGCAGTTCCCATTCACAACAGTGGTTCCTGCAAAAACCATGCATTTCTTTCCTTGAATATCGGCATTCTCATCCACAGGCTTGGTAGTTTTGCTCACTGCCTCACTCTCTCCTGTTAAGGACCCCTGCTCGATTCTCAGAGTTGAGCTGATAAGAGCAACCACGCGCATATCAGCAGGCACCTTATCACCAACCCTCAATTCCACAATGTCACCGGGAACAAGCTCCTTGGCAGGCAAACTGGATACCTTAGTTCCATCACGCATAACAGTAGCTTGCTGAGACTGAATCTCTTTCAAAGCTTCCAAGGCCTTCTCGGCATTAGTTTCTTGCCAGATCCCAACAATGGCATTAACAATCAAGATGAGAAAAATGACAAGCGGCTCAACAAAAGCGGTGATACCCATCTCACCACCTTCGTCGCCATCAAAGAAGGCTAAGACAAAGGAAATAACAGCGGCCGCCAAAAGAATACGAACCAACGTATCATTGAACTGCTCCAATATCAGCTTAAAAATGGAAGTACCCTCAGGCTTCTCTAACTCATTCAAACCATAGATCTGATGTCGCTTCAACACCTCATCAGTACTCAACCCTTTCTCACGACTAACACCGAAATGCTCTTCGCATTCGCCAACATCTTTACCCCAAGCAGGAAAAGTATCAGACTCTAACAATTCAGAATTGTCTTCACCTCCTTTCCCCATTATCTTCCACTGGAAAAGAGATCAAATCATACCCAATCTAATTGTAAGCTTACACAGTACACGAAAACAGAGATTCAAAAACTGAAACTGAAAACTAACGACGAATCTTTTGGAATAGTAAAAGAACAGATACGAAAAATCGAGTGGCCGCAAAAAAACAAAATCAGAGATCAACGTCAAAACAAAATCGACAACATACGAAGATTCCAAAACTCAAATTCCGAGAAAAGCGAGGAACACAAGACTGCGAGATCTCAAACAAACAAAAACTCACCAGAACCGGAGCGGATAAAACTCCGTGACTGTTTCTTCAATGATGCGGAGATCGTACGCCTCTCTATCTCCCAGATACTTCTCTTCTTCTTCTTCTACTTCTGAGGAAGCCTTTACATATATAATTTGATTAAATATATATTTTGTATTTGTTGAATATAATATAAATTTTGTTTTTTGTATTATATTTAAATGGGTTTTATTCTGTAGAGTTTAATGGCTTGTATCTTTCCAGGAAAGTGACGGGAACACGATCTCATAAGATATTGCAATTAAGTCCTTATTTGTTTCCTTTTTTATGTAAAGTCCTTCGCTTGGTCTATTACTTAAGGGACTGATAGTGTAAATATATTAGATTTCGGGGGTGATCTGCTAATTTAAATAAGCTTTTTTATTTATTTTAGTGAAGATGTGTAAACAATAAATGTGCGAATATTTGCCGATGGGCTCAGCCACGTTACGTGGACACGGCGATCACATGGGGTTGGCTCTGCCACGCAAATAGTGACAGATGGCGAAATATCATTGGTTATATAGGAAACTAGCCAAGTTGCTTTTCACATTGAATCTCAACCTTTAAATGGAAAGTCAGAAAAACTATTTTTGAATATTTTTTTGGGTTTGGATTCCTCATTTGCCAAGTTGAATTGACAAATATAATATGTAGTATACAAAAAGAAAAAAATAGTTGGAATTTCATCAAAGTGTATATAGTTGCCCAACTAAGAGAGATTGGATGTAAAAATAAAACACTTGTCTATTTTTTGCTAAAATCTTTTTTTTTTGTTTGACAACAAATATATTAGATTGGCTCAAATTACATATGTTATTGTTGGATATTATTCTATTGAAATATTTTTTTGTTTCCAACATCATTCATTTATAGTTCATTACTTTTTTTGTTTCATTTTCTTAAATGATTGAGCTTGTTCTCTCCAGTGATGAGTAGTGTGGAGATTATGATCCACGCACGCTCCAGCCTCTGACTTACCGAGAGAGGACGGAGTGATTTATAGAGTTACACCTCTGACTTGTTCATGTATGTTTTGTTGACGAGTCTCTGCCTCTGGTATGTTATATCAGAAAAAAGGAAATCACTCGTTGGGAAAAAAAAAAAAAAAAACTTTCATTTTACACGAACGACGCCGTTCAGGATTCATAAGACATCACAACGCTGTCGTTTGAAGGGATAGTTGGTGAGTGTCAGTGATGCCGTCACCTATTTGGGTTTCGTTGACGCTAAACCTCTGTCTCGGTCCGAGAGTTTTAAGCTGGGGCCTGTGTGGGATGGATAATTAATAATTTGATTTGGCGAGTAACAAACAACTGATTCGGGTTTTAGTTCTCCTACGTTATTGGGCCCTCGTACTAACTCTGCAACTTTTACTTTCAATTCGATTTTTGAAAATCATCCTTAAAAAACTTTCAATCAATATACTACACAACAATGTATACCTTATTAGATTTTGGACTGAATCAAGCATTTCAAAGCTATAAAATAATCATACAATTTTTTTTAATTCATATATAAGTGTGTACTTGGTTTAAATTTTACAAGGAATAAAATAGGCAAAGTTGATAACTTGCATTCCATTATTCCCACACACCATATATGCATTTTATATAACGAACAAACACAATTTCTACATTTAATTCTGTTACTTGGGGACGGATGAGGATTACGTTTCTTGATGCAGATAGTTCTATAAACTATTACAAATTTTCGACAACACATGATATGTGTCATTTGTTTGATATGTCATTGCGAGAGTCGTGAACATTACAAAAAAATTTAGTGAGTATATCAAAACTTTATACATATAGCTGCCATATACTATGAGACTATTTCACAAAACTGACGTCAAAAGATAAAAGGAGATAAATAGTGGACTACTTCTCCAAAGAGTTTATAAATATTGAAATCCATAGTTGAATCAAACATCAAAACGGATAAAATACGGGAAGTTGATGACTTGCATCCCATTTCAGCAAACATCACAATATTTACTTTCTTATATATATATATATATATATATATATATATATATATATATATATTACACAAATTGACATACAAACAAATTCGCCATTAATGGAAAAATACTGGTCATTCATCTTTGTATTCTACTTGATTGACATCATAATATTTTCACTGATCATTCGTAATTTGTATTCTACACCCAACCCAACCTAACCCAACCATGTTCTCGTTCCGTATCATCCTTCTTCTGTTTCTCTTCGCTCTTATAGCTATTCTTGGATCCACCAGTGGTATATTCCCTTCTCTTATCGCTCTACAAAACAATTTTCACTTCTAACCTTAATATTATATAATATGTGTATCAAATTGATATAAGTTCACTAACTCTCACCGATTGATTAGGGGAACAAGAGTGTGATGATTTATCTGCGGCCCGGACAGAAATGTCCGACGAACAAACGCGACAAAGTTTGGACAATGCGGACAAGTTTGGTAGGATCACTCTCGACTGTGGGAGTACTGGTGGAGGGAGCGGTGGAAGCAACGGCTTATCCACGATTATAGACCTATCTGTTGGTCTCTTCTTTGTTATTTGGGTCGCCATTGGAATCTGGATTGTCTTCGTCCGAAGACAAAAGGCTATGAACGCAGCCGTTGTCAAACCCTATCCAGGTCTATTTGATATTGCATTATGATATATCAAAAAGTTTTTTCATCAGAAACTTCTTTCTTTTACAGGGCGTGCCATGCATATATAGTAAACAGAATTTGCCGTAGTCATATTTTTTTTTCAAAAGATTAATCTGGCGTATAATTGTGTTAAAATGACTTTAAAAATCTTGAATCTACTGCTTATACATTTTATTGTTATAACTTATAACCAAAATCTTTCGAATTTATACATGGTATACAACTATACAAGGACATGATTTAGAGAATGCATAATACATTATTGATTCATTTTTTTTAAACCACTTATCATAACTAATACTTATTTAATTTGATTCGACATAATTCTAAATACGAAAAGTTCCCAACCAAGTTATATATAGAACATGCAATGGACGTGTGGTCATGAATAATTAAGCACTGATTNNNNTTTTTTTTTTTTTTTTTTTTTGGTTAAAGCCAATATATACGTACTGATTATTGAGGCTGATATATAACTAAAGAGTATTCAAAATAAAGGTCTTATGTAATTAAATATATAGGAGAAGAGATGGGCTATGGAATGGGTGAGAAGACGAAAACGGTTGCCATGAGTGCTCCTGCGGGAAAGCTTTCAAATGGTGACACCAATGTTTGAAAACACTTGAATTCTTAAACTCGTTGGATCTGATCATCTTTATTCTCTTGCTTTTTTTTTTTTTTTTCTTTCTTGTTATACATGTTACGATTTATGATCATTACATGTTTAAGGATTTGCGTGGCAACATTTATATATTTTCAGTTTTATGTCTGTCTTTTTTAGTTTTTTTTCCAACTTATGACTTGTAGATCTTTTTTAAAAGTTGAATGATAAAATATTTTAAATATTTTGGATATAATTTATTTAATCATGTCTACATGATAATATAATTTTTATGACTAAATAATTAAAATTGGTATAAGAAGATAGAAAGATCATTTTAATTTCTTTAACTATTTATCTTTACAAAAAAGATCCATAAGTCATAAGATATAATTGCTTTTGTCTATTGACATTTGTTTGTCCAAAAATAAAAGTCTATTAACATTTGTTTTTTCCACCAGTACAAATAAGATAAGATAAGACTTCTGGATATTCGTTTTCGACAAGAAATGCTGTTTCAAAGTAAGAATAAAACCTCACATTTATATTTCAATTTTTTTTTTCACGTCACGTGGCTGAAACTAAATACATACATACTGCTCTGCTTTCTCTCTGTTTAGACAAGACGGTGAATCATATGTTATGAATCAAGAATCGTCGGTCGTTGTCGAAGATGTAGTAAAGGGTCGTCTTCTAGCCAGAGTCGCTCGCTCGGAAGTGGTTGTGAATAAAGCACCTTTTTTTAAAAAAGATTTCCAAGAAAAAGTTTAAAAAAAAAAAAAAAAGTTTATATGTTTCGATCATACATTGTTAAGCCTTTTAGTACATTATTTTGACGTCGTCTACAAACTTTATTAAATTGCAGGTCCACCAAAGAAGAAAGACACGAGTAAGAAAATATATATATGCATCATTGGATTTTGAAAATTGCTTCAATTTATCATGTTTTAATCACATACTCTTAAGCCTTTTATTACATGATTTTTTGACGTCGTATACAAACTTAATTAAATTGCAGGTCCACCAAAGAAGAAAGACACGAGTAAGAAAATTTATATATGAATCATTGGATTTTGATAATTGCTTCGATTTATCATGTTTTAATCACATACTCTTAAGCCTTTTAGTACATTAATTTTGACGTCGTATACAAACTTAATTAAATTGCAGGTCCACCAAAGAAGAAAGACACGAGTAAGAAAATATATATATGGATCACTGGATTTTTGAAAATTGCTTCATTTTATTTTGTTTTGAACATATATTGTTTAAGCTTTTTAGTATATTAATTTTGACGTAGTATACAATTAATTAAATTGCAGGTCCAAAGATAAAAGACACGAGTAAGAAAATATCTATATGGATCACTGGATTTTTGAAAATTGCTTCGTTTTATTATGTTTATATTGTTTAAGCTTTTTAGTACATTAATTTTGACGTAGTATACAAACTTAATTAAATTGCAGTTGCAGGTCCAAAGATGAAAGACACAAGTAAGAAAATATATAGTATCACTGAATTTTGAAAATCTCTTCATTTTATCATGTTTTAATCATATATTTTTAAGACTTTTCGTACATTAATATTGATATATAGTATACAAACTTAATAAAATTGCAGTTGCGAAAAAAATAGGGAAAAAGATAGGGAATATCAGGAAAATAGGATCACTGAGTATTGGAGCCTTTGCCGGAGTCATCATAGCAGCAATTGTGGGTTTCATTGGGATCATCATTGGTATATGCTTTTTATTAGGTTGCTGTTGCAGCCGTAAAGCAAAAAAGGCTCAGAGTGCTGCTGAAGCTGAACAAGGTAAACTTATTTACGTTCATTTGATATATACATCACTTCTATTATAATGAGTTGCTTATATTTATTTTATTTCTTTTGTTACGTGAATAAAGAAACTGCTACAGACAAAACCAACGACTCATCCAAACCTCAAACTTCAAAAACCGAGGATGTCTAAACAGAGGATTTTTGTTTGTATTAGTTAAAATTCTATGTTATGTTCCGTAATGTGTGGTGAACTATTGTTCCCGTTATTTTTTATCAATCAATTCTATTGAAGTATACAGTTTACATTATGGATCTTGATGTTATATAGCGTATCGAAACTCAATACCGAAAAAGGAAACTAGATAGAAAAGTATCAAATTACAAATTTTGGTTTGATGATGAATGGTTACACCGATTTAACGAGTATCAATTTCAATAAACATAATAAAGTATCCAACTCACCAGACATATACCAAAACTGAATTGTTATCTCCAAAACTAGAAGTCTCTCGTTAGACACAAGAAAATAATAATAATTTGTTCTACACACCTTATAATAAAATTTTCAAATTTCTGTAGCAAAAATAAATAAATAGATTTTCAAATTAATTTTTGTTACCTCCTTAACTATCTAATTTAAATAATGTTCTAAGATAAGAAATCTGGATCAACGGTTGAAAATAGGTGAAGAAAGATAAATCAAAAAGTCAATATTGTAATTGTACACATGTTTCATCATATGGTCTATCCCATGGGACATGTCTAACAAGATCGATACCCAAAGTTCGCCTGGCTTCCGAGTTCCGAATTAGGACGGTCCCAAGCATATAATATAGAGAAGCTTTACTAGTCAACCGAGACAGTCTACAGCTATTTATAACTAACAAAGACTAAAAAAAAGGACAGCCTAACGATCGGTCCACAACACATTCCCAAGTGGACTTAAAGAAACAAGTGAGCGCAGACGCAAATATCCAAATACAGAAATTTATATATAGCAAACTATTCTTTCATGTTTGTTCCTATATTCTCCACATTTGGCAGAACACAAGGCGACGACTTCCATGGCTCCCAATCTTATCCTCATCGTCCTCCTCATAGTCGTCTTTCATTCTCTAACTGCTGTGTATTCTCTTTCCTCAAGAGATGCTTACTCAAAGTAAGAACACCTCAGATAAATCATACTTTCATTATTTTTTCACTCGTTTCATATGGCTGCAACTAATTGCAAACATATTGTTCTGCTTTCTCTCTGTTTAGACAAGACGACGAGTCATATGTCATGGCAACGAGTGATCAAGCATCGGTGGCCGTTGTAGAAGATTTAGTAAAAGGTCGTCTCCTAGCCAGAGTACTCGCCAGCTCAGAAGTGATTGTGAATAATGTAGCTCATAAGAACACTTCAAAAAAAGGTAAAAAAAAAAGTCTTTATAAACTAAAGAAACTAACTGCTTCATTTAGTCCGGGAGCTTGTGGTCGAGTGGTAGGAAGCGGGACTGAGACGCTACAACGTTTCAGGTTCGATTCCCGTGTTGCGCGAAACTAAGTCACATTTTGGTGGAGACCTTTATACGGATATGGGCCTATCTAACGACCCATTTGAATATCCAGAGTGAGAGTCTATCCGTGGGCTGCACCTACCCCAGAGATTAGTCTTGGGCCTCCATAAACCTGGGAATTTACTCTTGAGTTAACAAAAAAAAAAAAAAAACTAATTGCTTCATTTAGTTATGTTCCAGTCAGATATACATATACTTAAGACTTTTAGTACGTTATGCTATACAATCTTTTAATAAAAATTGCAGGTGGAAAGAAGAAACATAAGGGCAAGAAAATAGGATCATTGGGTTTTGCAGCCCTATTTGGGATTACCTTTGCACTACTTGTGGTTTTACTTGTGATCCTTAGTGTTATATACGTTTTTCATCTGAAGCACAAAAGAAAAAATGCTCAAAGTGCTGAACATTATCAAAAGATTAACGAATTTATTAAGAAATTGCTAATACTTAGTATTTTTTTTTTTGTATAAAGAAACTGCCTCTGAAAAAGTCAATGAGTCATCGCAAAATTAGACTTCCAAAACTGAAGATCATGTCTAAAACAACATCATCGTATCATCATCACCTCATGGGGAGCTCAATATTTATTATATTTTCTGTTGTGTGATTTATTTTTTTAGTTAATCCTGTGTTTATGGTTCATATTATTTCTGTTAATAGTTATATTGAACTATTGTCACGTTTATCGAGCTCAATAATGAAATTGACTAAAAGAGTATCAAATTCAAAACTTGGTTTCATGATGAGGTCAATTACAATGAATCTCATTTAAAGAGTATCAATTTCAATTTTTTTTTTGTAAATCAGTAAATATAAATACAAAATTTGAGTATCCAACTCAAACAAAAATACACATAGTAGTATTTATCTCCGAAGTTAGAAGTCTCACTATATACATTTTCCTAGAAAATAATTATATGATCTAATCGACACCAAATTATATACCACTAATATAATAATAATGATTCAAATTAATTATTTGACGTTGTAGTAGCGCCTGCCATTGGGTTGCATGGGCCTCACTAGTAAGATACGATCATACGGAATTTAGATTTGTGGTTGGAAATAGTTGAAGAAGATATATATAAAAAAAAAAGTCAAAAGTTTGTACATGTGTTGTGTCACATAAGTAAGGCCATGGCTGACAAAATCGAGACCAATTAAGCTCGCCTCGTTTCCGAGTTCTCAAGTCGGACGGTCCAAGCTAATAATAATATAAGAGAGATCATTCATTCATCGGGTTAGTACTACAAAAAGCACGGATTTTTATTTTCCGATTACTTCGAGACTTTCGACCATCGATGCTTCAAGATTAAGTTTTTTTTTGTTCATCGTTTGGGTTCATATAGTATTGATGACACAGGTCCTTACTTCGTTTGACTGCAGATTACAAATCTGATTGCTTTAGGGTTTTTCGTTTATTTTTTTGTGACATCCCTTTTTCCCAATTTCGAATTGAATCCTTAATCTAGTCGCTGCTTGCATTAGAATGTAAAATCCAGTTTTGTCTTAATTCTCTGCGAGTTCCTGAATGGGTTGTTTGAATTGTATGCTTTAGATGCGTTCAGGTTATATAGTTCTGTGTTGTACTAGCTAGAATTCTGGAATTGATTCAAAGTTTTTCCCTTTCCATGTATTATCCTGTTTTTTGGTTCCTGCCTCACCAACTAATCCGTTCGTTTCAGGCTCAATCAATAACCAATTACGACTGCAATCTGAGTTCACTTAAAGGGTCCCTGCTTTGCTAATGAACTTTTGCTTGTGGACTTGATTCATCTCTGCAAATGTCAAGTTTACTCAATGTACTACCACTACATGTCTTTATATATCAATGTGTTGTTGGAGTATTGTCAATATGTTATCCCTGAAGAATAATGCAAAAAAAGTGACCCCTTGCTGTGATTCTGCTTTAAAGTTTGCTTTTTTTGTTTGTTTACATTTGCAGATATCTCATGGTAGCTCTCATGGATACTCAGGACTCATTAATAGGGGAGGTATAAATATTGTTGGAAACTCTAGATGGATCTGCTGCAGCACTGGAGTCAGGTTGTCGTTTCCAAGAGCTGTGGCTTCATCCACGAGTATAAACATCGCATTGGGATGCACGCTGCTTCAGCGTGGGAGAGCGAAAAGCTTAAGTCAGGAGAACCAAGTTGACTTATGTGATGAAAATGATGATTTATGTCCTGTGGAGTGTGTCACTGAGTTCAAGACAGATGATGAATTGCTTAGAGTCCTTGAAAAATCGAAAGAAACTAACTCTTTGGTTGTGGTTGATTTTTATCGTACTGCCTGTGGGAGTTGTAAATACATAGAGCAAGGCTTCTCAAAGCTGTGCAAGCAATCTGGTGACCAAGAAGCTCCTGTTATCTTCCTTAAGCATAATGTAAGTATTTTGATCTCTCCTTTTGATGAGTGAAGTAGAGAAAACAATCTATTGATAGCTTGCTTATATACCATTTGCAGGTGGTAGATGAATATGATGAACAATCTGAAGTCGCTGAAAGGCTCCGTATCAAGGTAATCCCTCTTGTCGAATTTTTTGGTATACAAACAACATACATTCAGATACAGAACTGTGTAGTAGTAGAGAGTTTGATTTTTGACTACAATCTTCAGGCGGTTCCTCTCTTTCACTTCTACAAAAACGGAGTTCTTTTAGAATCATTTGCAACTAGAGACAAGGAGAGGATTGACGCTGCTATTCTCAAATATACATCCTCAGAATCTTGAGAGGCACATTCTATTATTAAACCGTTGGTTTATTTTTTTTTTCCCAAATCATTGAATATGATGATGTAGCTAGCTATATATTGAACAACACAGCGTCCTCAAACCTGTTGTAAAGAATCTTGAAATCCCTTGTTCTTCTTGTAAGGTACCATACTGAATAAGACAGATGCAACATTTTGATCTCTCTTTATGTCTTCATTCATTAGCCACATATGTATAGTATATATGAGCAAAATCTGCAGTGTTAGCTGTCATATTTATCATTGTAGTTTTTGGCATTGACTATATATGTACTATATAGTTGTAATAAATTTTCTTAAGATACTACTATCTCATTCAGATGTAGCCAAATTATGAAGTTGTTCAAAAACTGAAATTGAAAAAATTGACAACTTTTACATATAATAAATTAGTCAATATATGAAAACCTAACTAAAAAGGTGAAAACTGAACAATTATTTATTATGATAGAAAAAATATTTAATTTGATGTGCATATATAGTAAACCTAATTCCTGGTCTCTATAATATTGGATATGTTACCTAAAAAACATGTTTATTTTCCTTCATAAACCCTGAAATTAAATACAAATAGACTTGTAGAGAAAAATAAAAAAAGGCTCCCTTTTTAATTAATTCGCCTCTGAGTTCTCCGAAGCAGGACGGTCCGAGTAGAGTAAAACGGTTAGTCTTACATAAAGATCCGATTTTTTTTTTTTCCGATTTCGTCTCCTTCGTCGAGAATTTTGATCCTTGGAGCTTCAAGATTGTGTTTTTCTTTGTTCTTCATCCTTTGGGTTCTCTTATTATCGTCGTCGTCAGGTTCTATTTCGTTTGGCTGCAGATTATATAAATCTGAGTGTTTTAGGGTTTTTGCGGGGAAATTGTTGATCTTTCTATTGAAACCTTAATCTGCTTGCTGCCATTAGACTGTTCGTTCAATCCTGTTTTGTTTTGATTCCCATCCCAGTTCATGAAGTGGTTTTGATTGTTTGTAAATGTATGATTCGGATGCGTACTGTTTATTTATATAGTTCTGTGATCGATTCAACAAAGTTGTTCCCTTTCCATGTATTTTTGATGCCTCACCATTTTAATCATTCGTTTCAGGGGCCATTCAATCACTTACGACTGCACATCTTGTCAGTCCTGGTTTCACCGGAAGGGTTTCCTGCTTGCTTGGTTTGCGGATGAACTTTTGCTTGTGGAGTTGATTAATATCTGCAAATGTCAAGTTTACTTAATGTACTTACTTATATCTTTACATCATTGGGATGCAGTATTGGTCAATGTAGCTTCTATGGTATTTATATGTAGTGTGTTTATCAATCTTCTGACTAGTGGTTTATTTACAATGATGTTTTCAGTCCTCAATTAACGGTTCTACCTCGAACTTGTCAGACGGTTCAGGGAGAACGTTTACTTCTTCTTTCTCTGGTCAGTCTGGGGCAGCGTCTCCGGTTTTCCATCATGCTGGTGAGTAGATGTTTTTCCTGCGTTATTTCCGTCTGAGTTCTTCTCTACTTATATTGGTTCTTCTCTCTATATAGGATCGATTCAGGGCCTTCACAACATTCATGGAAACTTTAATGTTCCCAATATGGCGGGTTCCCTTGGATCGAGAAATTCAGGTTTAAATGGTGTTCCTTCAGCTGGTGTCCAACAACAAAATGGAAGTATTTCGAATGGAAGATTTGCATCCAGCAATATTCCTGTTGCACTCTCTCAGGTGCATATGTGAAAATAATGAAAAAAATGACTTCTTGCTTTGGCTATGCTACAAAGTTTACTTATGAATTTTCTCATGTGCAGATATCTCATGGTAGCTCTCATGGACACTCAGGACTCACTAATAGGGGAGGTATAAATAAAAACTGTTGGAAACCGTTATTTCATTAGTAACACGAATAGGTTTTAGTGGATTTATTACTGGATTTTTTCCTACATTTGCCACCATTGGTAATTATTTTACTATACCAGGGTTGGGAGTTTCTCCAATTTTGGGAAATGCAGGTTCTCGAATGACTAGTTCAATGGGAAATATGGTCGGTGGAGGCACAATGGGTAGGACGTTGAGCTCTGGTGGAGGACTATCGATGCCGAGTCTTGGTTCGCGGCTAAATTTGGCGGTTAATAGCGGTTCTGGAAATATTGGACAAAATCGCATGATGGGTGGTGGAGTCATTCCACAAGGTATTTTATGATTTGTATCCTTTTCTGCTGTTTGTTGAAATTAGTTACAAATCCATTAGTAAATGTGAAATCAATTGCTTATTAATCGAATAACACCGGATTTCAACTAGTATTTAGAAATTACTAATCATATCAATTTTGACAAAGATTTTTTAAATAATATGATCCAGCAACACATGCTTTTCTTTTGATATTTCTCTGGATAATAAAATCAATTAAACCCTCTAACCGGTAACCTCAGGTTCTCTTTATGATTTATGTAGACTCTTATATTCTTATCTTTTTCTTCAGGATCTCCGCAGGTTCTTTCGATGCTGGGAAACTCTTACCCTACAGCTGGAGGGCTTTCCCAAAATCATGTTCAAGCAATGAACAGTCTAAGCTCTATGGGATTGCTGAATGAAATGAACTCCAACGACACTTCTCCATTTGATATAAATAATGATTTTCCTCAGCTCACAAGCCGCCCCAGCTCTGCCAGCGGTCAAGGACAATTGGGTAAGTTTTCCTAAACACTGATATTCTATCTTCTTTCTATCATCAGTTTCAACCAAAATTATACTCCGCCCTTTTCGTAGGGTCTCGATTGAAACAAGGCCTTGGAATCAGCCCCATAGTTCAGCAAAACCAAGAGTTCAGCATCCAGAATGAAGATTTTCCAGCATTGCCAGGATATAAAGGTCCCCTCTTTTGATCTGCAACTTTTTTCGATGGTCCAATTAGATAGATAATTCTCAGTTTCTGTCTTACCTGTATGCATTATGGAATAATAGTTGGTACTGAAGAGATTTAGAGAGTGATTTTGTGATTATACCCAGCAGAATTACTAATCATCTTCATATTCTAATATGATGCGAACCTCTTGGATTATCATTCTAAAACTAGTACAGAATGTCTTCTATGACACTTGCATGTGTCTGCATTCCGTTTAGTTTTTGGTCTTACAAATAGATTTCTCATTAACGTATAGTTATGACAAGCTTGATTGGTGTTATACAGGTAGTAGTGCTGATTATCCAATGGATATGCATCATAAAGAACAACTCCATGAGAATTCAATGTTAATGATGCAATCTCAACAATTATCTGTGAGTTTTAGCTTGTCAAAGATGTCATTGGGCTTAATTTTCTTCCATTGGAAGTTATCCTTAAAACGTTTACCTTATCCTCTAGAGTGGCTACTTGCAGATGGGTAGGTCTGGTGGGTTTAACTTAGGTGGAGCTTATGCGTCACATCGTCCTCAACAACAACAACAACATGCTCAAGCTGTGAGTAGTAGTGGTGTCTCCTTACATGGGTCTGACATCTTCTCATCTTCGCATCCATCTTACCATTCACAGGTGTGATATAGTCTTGAGGTTTTTACTTCATGAAACCAACGTTCTTGTTCTTTCTAAAGTATTTTTGATTGATTTCAGACTGGTGGACCACCGGGTATTGGATTAAGATCTATGAATTCTGCAAATTCTGTCACTGGGATGGGATATGACCAGCAGCTTATCCAGCAATATCAGCACCAACAGAACACGTCGCAGTATCGCTTGCAGCAGATGTCAGCTGTTAGCCAACCTTTCAGAGATGTGGGGTTAAAATCAACGCAGGCTACACAGTCAAGTCCTGATCGGTTTGGCTTGCTTGGTTTGCTCAGTGTGATAAAGATGACTGACCCTGACTTGACTTCTTTGGCACTTGGGATTGATCTGACAACACTGGGGTTAAATTTGAACTCAACAGAAAATCTTCACAAGACTTTTGGCTCGCCTTGGTCCAACGAACCCTCTAAAGGTGATCCAGAATTCAGTGTACCGCAGTGCTATTACGCAAAAAACCCTCCACCTCTGCATGTAAGTCACTCTACTCTCTGATAAGTACCATCATTCACTTGTCCATCTAGGTTTGCGTATTCTTACGTGAGCTGGTCTTATTTTGTGTTTTGATATGCAGCCAGGGCTCTTTGCGAAATTATTGGTAGAAACATTGTTTTACGTATTCTATAGGTATATATCTTTGGGATTGAACAACTTGTTGTTTATGTGCTCTCTTGTCAACACAACCTTAACAATTTTTGTTTATGTGCAGCATGCCGAAAGATGAGGCACAATTATATGCGGCAAATGAACTGTATGTACTTTTTATCATGATATTTTTCTATTTTGTTTCTCTAGTATTGTGAATTTAAAAACGCTTCCTCGGAAATTTTCGTCATAAAATGAAATATATCAAACTTGAAATATATATGTGAGATGAATTTGTTTTCACATGTGAAGAAGAAAGGGAGTATGAAAGCAAAGCATCAACTTCTGAAGGATAAAGCTGCCTAACTCTTGTTGTTTTGCAGTTACAATAGGGGTTGGTTCTACCACAAAGAGCACAGGTTGTGGTTCATTAGAATCGGGGAACCTCTCGTGAAAACAAATGCGTATGAAAGAGGATCATATCACTGTTTTGATCCAAACTCATTTGATATAGTTCAAAAGGTGAGTACATCTAAGTTTCTGCTCATCTAAGTTTCTGCTCATCGATTGTATCTTTCTTTTCATTTTCCCTATTAAGAACCAACAACCATGTCGTTGCAGGAAAATTCTGTTCTCTATTACGAGATGCTGGAAAAAAGACCATCCCTATCTCAAGACTCTCAACATTGAGTGTAAACTATCCCTTCTTCTGTATTTATAATGTAAATTTCCTGCCAAAGTATCCATTGGTTAGGAAATCCATAGAACAGGAACCAGTATACAACATGTATTTTTCTCGGGATTTAGCTTTTTATTATATTCGAGTCCTAGTAACTTTTATTGTTGATCATATATATAGCTGAAACTCTTCAAGCTATAGGTTATATCAATGCACATCTCTTCCCCCATTCACAATCGGTGTTGCATTAACGTTACTCTCTTCCTTTCTGGTCTAATCTTTATTCGATTTCTGGGGGTACAAAGCATCTCAGGTAACTCCTCAATACCAGTGCTTCACCGGCATCAACTCATTGAAATCAACCATGTCAGAAAAAGGTACATCAACTTCTTGCCGTGTACATAAAATGTGAAAACGGATCGAGTATCGACAAATTCAGATTGCGTACATTTTCTTACACTCGTTTTGGAGAATATCAGAATCTGTAAGCTGTGGAATTCCCCAGGATCCAGATTTACTGTTGATGGAGGATCTTCTAATGTTTCTTGCATTGGCAGCTTCAATCCTGTGCTGTATTATCCAGTAGCACATCGTTCCTAATGTCGTGATCATTATTGTTGCCCCAATAGCAGTCACCCAAATGGCAAGCCACTTCTCTTCTTCACCAACAACAACAAACGACAAAGCCAAAAAGGCAACAGAGATGAGAACACAGGCAAGCCACATAAGTTTGTTTATCACAGCCATCATCTGTTTCTTGGCCTTGCTCTCTATTACCACCACTGATGTCTGAACCACCACGACTGCTAAGGAGATGAAGAGAGCGATAGAATCAAAGATGAAGAAAATTATGAATGGAATCGTCGATGCAATATTCGCCTCCCCGAGGGAATGCCCATCTGGAATTTTACTCGTCTCTTCTACATACTGCCCTGGGACAGTGAAAATGGCTGCAAAAGCTACCGTAGCAATCAGAACAGCTACAACAGTTGTCGAGTTAATTGCATTGTTTAGACCTTCTGTGTGCATTTTGTTGAGCTGTTTGGCTATTCCTTGAACACGTTTTCTGGTCAGGCGTGTATGCTCAAGCTGGTTGTGAACCTCATGCTTGATATCACTTACAGTTTGTTTCAGCTCTCTAGCAGGGTTAGGCCCGGATGCCTTAATGGTCTTGGCGCTGGGAACACCATGTTTCTGTAAGATAAGAGCCACCTCTGGATTCCCAATCTTCTCTGCTGTGTCAAGTGCGGTTTCGCCTGATCGGTTAACAGCTTTTGTGTCCGTCATGTTGTTGGCCAGAAGCAACTTAACAATCTGCGATCTGCCTTTTCGGGCTGCAATATGCAGCGCGGTGTTTCCCTTTGTGTCGGCTATATTGATAGAGGACCTATCCGCTTTGATAAGCTCCTCCACGACCTCCACATTTGTTCCTTTCACCGCCATGTGAAGAGCTGTTTGGCCCTTCTTGTCCATTCTGACTGCAATCGCAGGTTCTGATGCCAAGAGAGCCTTAATGACTTTGACATGCCCATTCCTTGATGCAGAGTGCAGGGCCGTCTTGCCATTGCTCTTGGCAATTCCAGCGAGGCTGCTTCCCAATTCCAATAGAAAGTTTACCACTTCTGTATGTCCTTGTGTTGCCGCTGTGTGCAGTGCTGTTGTATTCGATAGATCCACCGTCATCGCTAGCTCCGAATGAGCCTCTGCTAAAACCTTCAACACATCTGTAAAAAGTCCGGGAAAAAAAAAGTTAATACTAAAGACCTACTCAACTGGTTTTAATGGCTGATTTTTCAAAGGGTTTTAGACGTACCGAGATGTCCTTGCTTTGCAGCAATGTGGAAAGCATCAAAACCGTTCCTTGCTTTGATCTCAACCAGAGCAAGATCATAGCATTTGATCATCTCCTTCACAATCTCGACATCACCGTACTCTGCTACAACATAAAGTGCGGTTTCGCCTGATTGGTTCTGTTTTCCCAACAGCTCATTCAACTCAGACTCTCTGGTTTGCGTAAGAATCTCGACAACTTTGTCTTTGTTACCCTGTCTCACAGCTGAATGAAGCAGAGTGTCTTCGCGTTTTCCGGTCAGCTGTTTCGCCATTTTCTTCTTTGGAATAATGCTAGAACCCGCCACAGTGTCTTCTTCCCCTTCCATTTTTTGATACAATCACAAAAACCTAAGAAACCCTCTCTATCAAATAATACGATCAATCAAATCTCTTTCTACAGACAGATTATAAACTGCATATTCTGATTCTGGTCGATCGATTTGCCACCTTTCATATCTCCACCGAGACTATTTACTATTACTGGCCTGCAATGACTAGTACAGACAACCATTATATAGAAAAAAGAACATTAAGCTTTTTGAATAACATCAAAGTTAGATCAACGTCACATCTCTACTACGCACGCAGCAAAAGAAAAAAAAAAAGACAGAAGAAATATTTTGATCATACCAGGCCTCGAATGGTCTTGGAAGATATATGCATGAGAACATGTGATGACACAAAAAAAAATTTGGTGGTCTTGTTTAAGGTTAATTAAAGAAGTAGAAAGAGAGAAGACGAAGTGGAAAGAAACAAAGATTAATAAGAAAATGGAATTTGGACATGAGAGGCCCATGTAAAGCTACGTCGATCACTTTTGTATGTGATTCCATGAGCCAATAAACGAAAACGAATCTATAACATAAACATTTCTGTGCTACTTTCTTGAAAGGTAGTGATCATGACCACCCTTCAATCTTATAAAAATGTTTTTCTCTTTTTCAAAAATCTCATATTATTTTAAAATTGTTTGATAGAAAGATATCAATATGTAAAGTAGATTCTTTTCTTAGCTCTGATGTATGATCCTTTCTATAAGTGGTTTTGTCGAATTTTAATTTGATTTTATGCTAATAAGTTTTTTATCGTTTTTGCAAGTGCGCTTAACTTTTCAGTTGTTATCTAATTGTCTCTTTAATTTTTTTGAAATCTGATAAAAGATGCAACTTCATGCAAATAAGATACCAACATAAATGGTACGTTGTATGAATTTTCAGGATGATTGATCGGATTTGGAGCTGTGGTAATAAAACTGCTAACTCAAGTATGTCATAATATATTCAAATCAAAATTAGTTGAAATAGAAGGGAACAAAAAAAACAAAAAAAAAGTTGATATTTATGTATATTTCCTATCCTTTCAAACGTATATAAACAACACGATGATGCATGCTTTGCTTGGATTAATTACTTCGTCGTTAATAACGAATAAATTGTTGATAATATGAAAAACGAAAATATACACACATAAATTTCCTTTTCTGTTTTTTTTTTGATAAAAGATCCACTTTAGTATTAAATCTCATATAAATAAGAGTCTTAGTCAAGTGTGTTTTCCTAATTATATACAAGCTTAACACTAACTTAACCACATCTTCTAGTTCATTAACTATAGTTACAAAGTACAAAATACATCAAAGCTGTTTTTCTGTGAGCTTTTAGAAAAGCGAACTACATGGAGGCCAAGAAAGTATATCAGTTCAAGATCTTTGAAGTTAAGGTGAGTATATTAGCAGTTCAAGACCTAAATACAGTGATTTCTTTTTAATCCTTTTTTTTTTGACATTAACCTAAATACTGTACAGTGACTGCGTTATTTTTTTTTATCTTTTTTTGACATTAACCTAAATACTGTACAGTGACTGCGTTATCAAAAATGCTTTGCTATCATTATGTTATACAAATTAAACAAGAAATCTCCCTCAGAGGCTCAGACGGATACAAACCCCTAATTTATTTCGACCTAAACTTTTTCATTAATAGAACTCTCAAAACTTCAGTCATCTAAATTAAACTGTACATGTGGCCATCAGTTAATAATTTATTGAAAAAATCCAGTTGTGGCGTGATTTATCATTTGCTCTAAAAAAAGAACCAACATTAAATTTCAAAAACGTTAAGAAAACACAAGTCTCCGACCCAAATAATAATGGACTTTCCCATATTACCACAAATTATATAAATGGATTTGATTCGGCGCAATAAATATAAATTCATATTTAAAATAAAAGACAATTACGTTTTT
>NC_025687.1:3199702-3214530 GCF_000633955.1 Camelina sativa
AAAAAAAAAAAAAGTGTGTAGTGACAACATCACAGCATCTTGCAAGTAAAGAAGCCTACTTGTAGGCACAATTAATTCATTCTAACCACTTAAACATGCTGCTTTTATGTTATAATACATCATCATCAGGTCTGGCACATCTCTTCTATATTCATTCTGTTACTATTCTCTTATTTCTGTAACCTCAATTTCTAATTCTCATAATTTCAGTCACATATAAGGACTTTGTATTGTGACCATCATCTTATAATAAAATATATAGCCAAATACAATAACATTGTTACTGTAAATGTTACTTGATCCCTCAATTAACCGGACATGGTGCAGTATCTATTGTATATGACCGCCCGACTGCTTCAAGTATGGTTTATTCAGGAATAACGACAGACGGTATACAATATCAAGATTTTTAAACACTGTGTACGAAAAGGTTCATTTTAGTGATAACTTGATCAGAAACATAATATGTATTTTGTGAGGTGATAATTCCTTATTTACCCTAAAATAGTTTCCAATACAAACAGCTGAAGAACTTGTGAAAAAAAAACAAAACAATATAAAGATCCATAAGTATAGTAAGCATCAGCTGAAGAAATTATTTGTAGTTTTGCTAGTTTTGGGTTTAGAGTATGTTTGAAAATAAAGGATTTTTTTGTTTCATCATTTGCAGATAAATTATCACTATTCTTGTCTCTGGTTCTAATATTATTGTCAAAGGTAATTTTTTGGCGGCTTGATATATTTAATTAAGCAGACATGTGAAAAAAACATTAATTATTTTGGTGAATTTGATGGTAAATATATGGGACCTGAATCGGGTGGTGTGAAATCAATGCGAATTGAATGTACTTCCCTACCAAACCAGCTTTATTTTCCTTTTCTTTCCCACCACTCCAATGCCGACACATCATTTTATTTTTCATAGTTCAACAAAATTATATACAGTGTTCATAATCTTTGTTTTTCATATAGGAACAGTGTTTATAATCATGAAACACTAAATTCTCTAATTAAGTCTTATACTATAAATTTCCACTTTAATAACTTAACGTTCATAGACATAATTGATTTGCTTGATAGACACCGTACGTTACGTGTGTCATAAAAGATAAATAATGTCCTCTTTTGCTCAAAAAAAAAAGTTATTTAACTAAAGTGGCATGAATATGTGGTGTGACATGCTTTAGTTAGTAACTAAATATGTCACAGAAAGCATTATACTGTAACATTAAATTTTTATAGGGGAAACACTATACATAGTGCATGATGGCTTTTCGGATTATTACTATTATTATTTACCACAGGTATACAATAAATAAAAAAATTTACACCCGAATTTTTTTTATTTTTTAATAAACTTTTATATTGCAGTTTCTGTGTCATTCATATTTTCTTTCCCATCCAACTGGAAAAGAAAAGAGAGAGAGAGTATAATGTAACAAATACAAATAAATAAATAGAAAAAGAAAGAGGAAAATAAACTATATAGTCACCTTTTGTAGATTTAATTTGCAGTAGCACTGTATATGCAATGTTTACAATGATTCCAAGAAAACACTTCACATAAGTCCGTCGGGTATCTTGAAAGTATCGGGCTCTTCTTCATTAATCCAACCATACTTCTCAAAGAAAGGATTCAAAAGCGATTTTGGTGGGTACTGATCAATGCAATGATTCCACACATTCCCTATAGCTTCTCCAACATTAAGGTCTCTCACTACTTCCCAAACGCAACTATTGCACTTGAAACCTGCCCCAAAGCTGATCATGAACACTCTATCTCCTCTCTTCAGCCTCTTCTTCGCTTCCATGTACCCCAAAACATACCACAAGCTACTCGCCGACGTGTTCCCAAACCGGTGTAGCGTCATCCTCGCAGGTTCTAGATCGTACTCGCTTAGGTCGAGGCTGTAACCGATTGCGTCTATAACCGCTTTACCTCCCGTGTGAATGCAGAAATGGTCTATACCGGTCTTGAAGTTAATCCCTGCTTTAATCCCTGCCTTTGGAGCTGCCTGAGCCACGTTCGAGCCTTTGCTAGGGGTTTTACGAAGCTTCTTTAGAAGAAGACACAGCATAAATCTCAAGAGCTCGGTTACCGGAAGAATCTTAGGAGTGATCACTTTGAGGTTGTCTACGAAAGCACGAGTCGCCGCTTTTGGAAGAGTTTTGTCTAAGTGGACACCGATATGTCCTAACTCATCTTCTTTTTGGACACAGGCGCTGTATGAATCGTCTCTCGCTCCATGGTGCGTCCGTACCAAACACTTAAGCTTGAACATGGCTCTCCGGCTCAGACTACGCTTGTTCGTCAAGAGAACAGCGCAGCCACCAGAGCGGAACAAGCAGTTGGCAAGGATCATGGACCGGTTGCTTCCGCTGTACCAGTTGGGACTAAGAGACTCGGAGGTCACGACGAGAGCAAGCTTGTTCTTGTATGTTTTTAAGATGTTTTTGACAATATCTACGGAAATAACACTGGCGCTACATCCCATCGCCGTTAAGTTGAAAACTTTGATGTCATCTCTCATTTTGTAATGGTTAATGATTCTTGCAGATAGTGAAGGCGTTGAATTGAACATCGAGACGTTGACAACGAGGATGTCAATATCTGAAGGTGAGATCTTGTTTCTCTCAAGTACTTTCTCAATCGTGTCTATGTAAAACTCTTCCATCTCCGAGATCGCATCTTGTAGCGTAGGACTCTGTTCACGGCCCTCGAAGAAGAGCCTTGGTGCGTAAGTTTGCTCTCCGATTCCGGAACTAACGATGGCTTTGAGGAGGAACTTGTACTCGTTGAGTTGAAGGTGTTTGTTTCGAAGGATGATGTCACCGCTGAATTTAGTGCTCACCATACGATCATCGGAAGGTTTGTGACATTGGTAGTCTAAGATGTAACAGTTTTGATCTCTCTTGGAGTCTATTCGTTTCCAGATCTTGATGATGAGATAAGAGATGAGAAGAGATAAGAGCATAAAGAGAAGATCCATTGTTCTTTTTTTTTTTTTTTTCTTGGAGTTAAAAAGAGAAGTGAAGATGTAGCCAAGAGTGTTGTGGGATATATAAGAGGAGAGCGGAGCAGGAAAAGACAGCTCTCATTTTTTGACAACTCATGATCCGTCCGATAAATGATGTCAAAATCATTGGTAAATTCTTGGGGGATTAATCAAAGACTTGAATTTAATTGGGAAAGTTACATGCAAGGACACAAATTAATGATAAGAAAACTAAAACAAAAACATTGGCACATTGATGTTGGTGTAGAAAGTGGACGAGAACTTCACCTGTCTATATAAATTTATTACTGTCAGAAAGATTCACACACACACACACATGCACCAACTATTGTATGGTTTTACTTTGACTCCGAGGACATTAATTCAAGTACTATATATATCAAATAGTATATGTATAAGAAAAGAAAGATAGACGTTGTGAGAATTTATCGTCAAGTTCTATATATAGTTTTCAACTCAACAATGAATAGATGAAATTTCATGTCTCTTATAGTTATATATGTCACGTAGAAGACTAGTGAGTCTCAGGCCCTCTTTGATCATAATATAAGTTAGCAAAGTAAACTAATTAAACCATTAGAATAACCTAGTAGCTAGAGAGATTTGGGTTTGGGTAGCAAAGTTAGGCTTGGCGAAGTAAAATTAGATATGCATAAAAAATGGAATTTATTTTGTGGATATTCTGGCCATTATATCAGACAGCCAATTGTATTCGATTCTCTATTGTTTTCTCAAACATTCCACGAAAACAGTGATTGTCATACTAACTTGTGTCATACAACAAGATGACACATTGATGTGGATGTATATTAGTATATGCTAAGTCGAGAAAGACTTCGCCTGTGTCTATTTATTAAGTTTATAAATACACGCTGAAAATTTTGGTACGTTCTGACTTTTCAAGACTATATATATATTTTCTGTGACATTTATGATATTAAAGACATTTCTAATTAAACTTCTTTTCATCTTCACTTCAGTTATTAACATCATCCGTAGAAAAGAATCATATATTAATTTTATTTAATATCAAAACTAACTGTTGCTACAAATTCATGATATACGTCAAACAGGATTCATAAGCTAGAGCAAACGATTGTATCGATTGACGTACGTTTTGTTGGACCAAAGTTTTGAAGTTAAGATTGTATATATGTTTTATTTTATGTTATATGAACAAAAAAAAATTGAGGTTGTAGATGAAAGAGCAATAAAAGAGATTTGGTGAGGTGTGAGTATGAGAAAAAGCAGGTTTGTAAAATTATGAACTTTTTGGATAATATATGTAAGTGAGAGTGTTGTGATAGCTCATCTCAACTTCCACCTACTTAAAATACGTATCTCTCTTTTGCTACAAAACATCAACGCTTACTCACACTATCTGCGTGTTGCCTACGTCTTTTTACATTTTTCTCTTATTTTTAATTAGTCGGCTCAAACTCCTAACCATCTCGTTTAATTCTTTAAGACTTATGTATCTAGTAGTATTAATTTATATACGTATATTATTTGGACGCAGTACATATGTTGTCAATGACGATCACGCGTTTACTGCGAGTCAACTTGCTTTACAAAAAGAAATGGTCATGTATAGTAGTGGAGTATATATTAGTGAAAGAGTTAAGAGTAGTTTTGAGGTTCGTTCCAATAATGATAGAGTTAATGTTTGCCGGTGTTTTTAGGTTGTTGGTCATTTCATTTCACAAGTTGTTTGACAATTCTTGAGATTATCCGATCCAAAGAACCAAAACTGTCGATTCGATCAATTGCTAGCAAATGGAGAGATGACACTGGTTCACAATCATTTACGTGATTAAAATTATTAATCATACGTCTCTGTCACTTAGCCTTATAATGATTAAGTGTCCTTGAATATTCTGAAGAACATTACTTTCAAACCTAGATTGTAGGCCAAATATAATAAGTACTACTATAGGTTGAGAAAATTAAATTACTGATCAGTGATCACGCATGAAAGTTAAACTTTGTTATACAAACAATCGGAAAAACAAATGAGTTACTAAATCAAAAAGATTATCAAAATTAAACCAAAAGGAACAATAATTGAAATCAGGTTATGATCTGATCATCATGAGAGAGATGAGGTTCATGACAGTGAGATATTAAATCTGACGACTTTTTTATGTTATTTATTTTTATAATGAGATGTTAACTTAACATGCATATATGGTTTTATTTTGTTTTCATTAGACCGTAGAAACATGCATAGAAACAGTAACGACGATGTTTACTGCTTCGAACCAATGTTTTTTTCGTTATATGAGTTTAACATGTATAATGCCACTGAAAAATTATTTACGATAGCAGATACATCGTGGCCAAACTGGTATACGTCTCTCCTATGTTTTTTTCATATACGGAATACTAAAATAAATCATCATTAAATTCATCTAACTACTTAACTTCCAACCACAATTTGTTTTGTTTGTTTTCTAATTTTTGCTGCGGCGAATCATGACCTTTTTTGTAGCAACGAGCCATATTGTTCTGTCGGTCATCATCTATCATAATTCATTTATTTAAAATATCTTAAAAGTCTATGGAATATCTTTTTCACAAATTTTTGCCTGCAGTAAAATTCCTTTCGCAAAACTAGTGTAATTTAAGTTAGTTAATCACAAATTTTATTAGAATATATTTTTGAACAAATATAGTTGAAATCCATCGCATGGGCTACCCAACGACAAAAGTGCATGTTTGACCAAACACCTCACAAAGTGCATGTTCCTTAATGACCTAATCATCGTAACATTCACGAACTAAACTAAACATTTAAAACCAACCAGCCTTTTGTTTCACAGTTGCGATGGTTTCTATTCGACTACGATGGAAATCACTAAATTAACCCAATACAAACACAAACTAGGAGCCTAAACATATAGTATACTTTATGGGTATGAGAAATAAAAGGTGATTTATAAAGAAAGAATGTGATTTAGGCGTGACTGTGATTGTGTGAACACAAACACGTGCGTACAAACGAGCACAAGTACACTCTGGAAGACAGGCAAATGGGAATGTGGCCGTGGCCTTATTCTACATAATTTGAAGCCTAAAATTGGTATGGGCTTTTTAGACTAGGACAGGGCTATGATACCAATTCTTTTAAATTGGTATCGAATAATGCGAGAGCGAGCTTTTTTACATGGAGCAATGCTTCACATCCGTGGTGACATGGCTAGCCACCACATACTTGTGAGTCTTTGATACGGGCACGCTTCTTCCTAAACCGATATATAGGTCGGTTATGTAATTATTAAGATCTTCAGGGGTAAATATGACAATCTTCCATGAGCCGACCGGGTATTTTTTGTAGAAACCCGTATACCCGGGCATGAGCTTACTCGCCACGGAGGCTTGGATCTCTCCTCTCAGTTTCGGGTCGGGTACGACCCAAGTCTTGTGTTTCTTGTAAGCCTCTTCGAACGCTTCGTTGAACCGTCTCAGTGCCTCCTCCGCCTTCGCTTCCGCCGTCGTATCTCCGGGGAGCGACGCTATCACGTCTCCCCACGCCTTTTTCTCGTATTTCTCTAGGTACTGTGTCACCTTCACCTCGTGGTTCGTCACCCAATCGTCTCCGAGTACGATTCTCAGGTTCGATGTACGGACCTTGGTCACAACGTAATGCAGGTTGTTCGCTAGGAAGAGATACGAGAGAGCCGAGTCGTTGTAGAGACGAGATTTGGCGTCGATTTTGCAGAGCAAGACGAGAACCAACCACGCGAGTCTCGCCGCCATCGGAGATCGACCACCGGATCCTGGATTTTCCTCGCCGCTGCTGCTGAAGTAATCCTCCGGCAAAGGCAGCGATGACTCCTTGAGAATCGTGGCGAGCGAGTCGCTGTAGTCTGCGAGGAAGACGATGAAGTTCATCACATACCTCGTGAGCTGATGAACTCCGCCGCCAGGAATCGCCGATTTCGACGACTCTTTCGTAATCGACGTTTGGAACTCCGTCATCATCGCGTTCACCGATTCAGAGAGCTTCTCTAGAGATTCAGCCGCTTGTGATCTGACGGAAGCGGTCGAATCGTAGCTGAAGATCTGATCGATTTTGGGGATTAGGTTTAAGATGGTTTGGTAAACGTCGAGCGTTGGGAAGATCTTCTCCGCAGTTTTTTTGGATTTCGCTATGGTTAGTGAGAAGATGAAGAGGCTCAACGCGCTCTGTAGCGTAATCTCAACGAAGCAAGACTCAGCGACGGAGACGGATGAGAATATGTGATCGGAAAGGATTCGTTCTCCGTTGAACAGAGTGGTGATTGCTACTGTCGTAACCCTCACCCAGACTTTGATCTTCTTCTCAAGAGTCTCCCAATCCAGTTTCTGCATCTGCGTTGAGGTTAGCTTCTCAAACCCTAGGCGAGTTAGTGCGTCGGCGATGATCTTTTTACGAAATTTCTTATAGATTTTGACACAATCTTTCTCGTAGCCAGAAGAGATCATGCAATTTGCTATCATCTTCAAATCCACAATAGCATCAGACTCTCCAAATCGTCTTGTCTCAATGCCTAATTCAGATGAGGATTCGGAATCAAGCTCGTTATCATCAGATGAAGAAGAGTCAGAAGCGTTTACACTTGATCTCGTCGAAGATGTGTTTGACTCAGAAGACCAACCGGAGACTGATTCAGGATCCAAAAACCGGCTATTGGATTTCATAACCCGATAAAACTCTTTTTCCAAATGCTTCATAGCTTTGCGCATCAAATCCTGCCCTTGAGCAAGCTTAGCTGAGCCTGGATTCACCACAACCGTACTCTGAATGGCGTATTGTAACCTGCCGAGAACCTCGAGGAAGCGTCTGCCTTCTAGACGGTTTTGGGCTGAGAAGAGAGAAGAGAGGATGCAGGACGATGAAGAAGAATCGTTTTGGTGTGGAGAAACCCATTGGCTTATGAAAGCGTCAACTGCATCCACACTATCGCCGATTAGAGACTCGGAGAAGCCCTGTTGCTGTTGCGGCCGTGGCTTAGAGGATTTCAGCAAGGCAGAGGGTTTCAAGAGCACCATCGTTTCTTGGGTTTGAAGAAATGAGTCTTACGGTGTTGGGGGTATTTATTCAGGCATATTTTGGTTTGTTGTTTTGGTGGTAAGGCTTTTCAAAGGAGAATCTGTTTCGACGACTGTTTGTGTTTTTTCGAACCACTGTTTGTTTTTTCTGTTGGAGCCGTTGGGTCCAAAAGTCCATCAAAATGTACACGCTTGTCGTCCCTCTTTTTCTCTCCTTTGTTGTTTTTTAAAACTCGGGAAATATAATATGATCGGCCTTACCAACAATAAGTCTTTGATTCTGCAGATTATGCCAATGGTCTATATGACTACAATCCGATATGGCATTGCAGTTTAGTTAGCTATTGAAGTGACTTTGTCTGGCTGGATAAAACATATGTGAATTTCTTTGGTTGTGCAACAAAATTTATTTAATCTTCTTTCTGACATTCTTACAGATAATTTAATATTTTAATTAGAGGCATACAATAGTTTGTTAAAATGGTCAACAAATGGTGGCAAATAACTGTTTTCTCTTTTTGTTCCTATGTGAAATTTGAAATTAACGTGGGGGATTTGTTGTCAAATTAATAGATTTTCACATTTTGTTACATTTCAAAACGACAAAGAACAAATAGAGAAGAGGGAGAAAAAAAAAAGCTAGTAAGAAAGATAAACGGTGCACTCCAAAACAGTTTCGAGTCCATCTGTGAACCGTTGCGGCTGCTGCTGTTGGGTCCCGGAGGCACCTGTAAAAGTCTTGACAATGGCGTATCCTCTCGCATTCATATACTTACCGGTACCACCCATGACCCCAAGATGAGATTCTGATGTCGCTGTTCTATGTATACCAAAGAAACTGATGCTATCTTCATAACCACCACTCTCAAACATAGCCGTGAAAGCCATAGTCTGGCTGGTTCCATCAATGGCGCTCGCCACATAGAAGCCCTGGGCTTTACCAAGCAGACCGGACCCCAGTTCATGCCCTTCAGTAAGTTCGTTGTCTATCACCGTCAATGTCCCAAACATGAGCATCTGAAGAGAAGAACCCGATGGGAGCTGGCCACCGTTAGCCACAGGGAGACCGTTCAACATGTTGTTTCCGTTGCTCTGTAGGATGTTGGAAGTGGTTCCGCCAAGCCCGACAAGAAGTGGAACGTTGTTGTTATTCAGGATTCCATTGTTGTTATTGTCTGTTGGAACACCGTTACTAATAGGGAGGTTTGCGCCATTGGTCTTAGCGAATGGAATTTGGCCACTGAGAGCTGCGTTTGCAACGACTCCAGTCACAGCTCTGGCTGTCGGATTTGAGCCCCCGAGTATATCATGCATGAAGAAAACCAAAGTGTGGTCGGGAGCTGAACCACCAATCGCTGACCCGGCACCTGCTCCCTGACCCGTAGCTGCGGCACCTGAAACGACAGTAGGCAAAGGCCCTGAACCTGCACTAGAGAAAATACCCGAACTAGCACCCGGTAAGGGACCAGAACCAGTGGTGGGTAGAGGACCAGGGCCAGTAACAGGCAAGGGACTCGCACTAGCAACCGGTAAAAGGCTAGAACCAGTGGTTGGTAGAGGTCCGGGGCTAGTAAAAGTAGAAGTCAAGGGAACTGAACCGCCTGAGGCTGGACCTGTACCAAAAGCGATACCAGTTGCAGGAACTGAACTAGGAATGGGAAAGGGGCCTGAACTTGTGGTAGGCAAAGGGACCAACCCAATATCTTCTTCTTCATTAAGAATCCGACCAGCTGAGACAAAAGTAATGGCGAGGGCCAAAACCAGGAAGAAGAGTACCTTGCAGTCTGCCATCGAGAAGGACAAAAATTAGAGGCTAAGATTGTTACTTTGAATTTTGAATTGAATTGTTTTTACTTGTCATGTGAATTTATATAAGTTGATCCTAGAAGAACATTTATATATAAATGAAGCAATATTGGTGACATAAAGAAGATGTAGTTGATGAAACGGAGTAGGTAACAGCTTGCCCATTATATGTGTGGTTTGGTTTTAAGGAAAAAACATTAAAAAATATTCCCAGAAAACTTAAGCTATAACTTGATCTTTAATATATACATCAACTTAGAACCCCACCTACAGTGTAAATCAATCTTAATAAACCAATTCTGCAAAAAAATTCCCTCAAAACAAATTTCTTGAATCAAGAAGGAATTAAATTCATCCACCTTGTTCCATTTTAACTTAGGAATAAAACAAACATAAGAATCTCACCTTAAAGAGGTCACGCTTAGATAGATATCACTTCTGACAAAGCCTCAGAACAAGCTCCTCCATTTTTGATGCAGAGATCACAAAGTAGGTTTTCCCAAGCACCAGATCCAAAGCTTAAATTTTTCTTTCCCATCAACTCTAACACAAAGCAAGCATGATCCAAGTTGCCACCTTTTATCAGCCCAGCAACCAGACATACAAATGTTGCAGGTGTAGGAGAGTGTCTGCTTGCAAGCATTGCATTCAAAACATTCAACCCTGAATCAAAATCGCCAATACGACAAAACCCGTCAACCATCATACGGTATGTAGCTGCATTCGGCTTACAACCTTTCATCTGCATCTCAGTCAGCATTCTATAAGCCTCGGGGACTCTACCCTCACTACAAAGATGGTTTACTAGAATATTATAGATCACAACATCTGGTTTGATCCGCCTTTTCTTCATCTCTCCTAGTAGAAGCTTTGCCTCATCTATTTTTCCTCTCGCCCCAAGATCACTCATCAAAACCCCATAATTCACAAGGCCTGGTTTACACCCACGATACTCCATGTCGAACATCAACTTCTTCGCTTCATTGTACTCTCCTTTACAACACAAACCTTTCATCAACAACCCAAATGTCACAGCATTGGGGCGTATTCTTTTCTGAATCATATCTTCAAGCAAGCTCTTGGCCTTGCCCAGATCGTTATTTCGGCATAAGAATCCAATCAGGCTATTGTACGTCACCACAGTCGGTTGCACTTCCATCTCAAGCATTTCATCGAACACCTTACATGCAGCTTCCCAATCGCAATTACCAAGAAACCCTTTGATCAATATGTTGAAAGATACCGAATTGGGACGTAAACGCATATCCTTTGCTCCGTGGAATAAGCTTTTAGCCTTTTCCAGCTCGCTGTTATCGACGAGAACGTTGATGAGTGTGTTCAGGGACTGAATCGTACGAACACAGTCGAAGGAGGTAATGTTGTGGAAAACATTGACGGCTTTATCCACCGAACCAGCTTTCCCGTAATGCTGAATCAACGCCATGAAGAGGGATTCTCTGCAACGAACGTTTCGGTAGCGGATTAAGCGGAGAATTTGGTCGACAGCATCGAAGTTACGGGACTTGGCGAGCTTGTAGATGAGAGAAGAGTAAGATGGGTAGTCGTGTCGGAAACCCATTTCCTGATAATGGTTGAAGAGAGAAAGAGCTTCCTCTGGGTCTTCTGTCTCTTTGAGATCGGTGAGAAACGGCACCTCCTCCCATGGCTTCCTGGTGAACTTGTGTGCTGTTGGTTCATGGCTGTTGTTGTTGGCTTTCTTCGTGGGTTTGTCAGGTCGAGATGTGTGGTAATGTTGTCGAGACGCGATGCTGCGATTGGTAATTAGAAAAAGAGACGATAGTCTTCTTCGCATTGGATTCTCTTCGTCTTCTTCCTCCTTTGCTCTGTTTCAGATATACGCAATTCTGGAAAAGAAAAAAATGAACGTATGTGTTGTCCATACTCTGATCGCTTATATATACACATCATTTGTTAAACAATAGTGTAGCATTACATATTTATCTTGAAAAAGGTTATTGAATTTTTTCTATGAATTCGTTGTTGCATTACAATTTTACATTTTATAACCAAAACAAGAATCCATCTGAGGATTGTTTCTTTCCTCGTTTACGGTGGTTGTTCTCATCTTGCAGATCCAAACGATATGGCGTAGATGACCAAGGAGACTTGTAAACATTATCGATTGTCCTTGTGAGTCGTGATCCTCATAGTTTGGCCTGAGGGCTATATAACAAAGATGACAAATAGGAACAGAAACTGTAAAACCTCACTAGACGAATCTGGACTAAGAGATGGGAAATATTTGTTTCGTAAGCAAAGTACCATGGATGTGTGTTTTAAGATGGAGATGGTGCAGTTGCTGTTCTTATGGTCACGCGATAACATAAGTCTCACGTGTGGGATGCTTTTCCATGTTTCCCCAAGAGCTGGTTTGGTTTTACCGCCTTCTCCTCCAGCACCCACCGTGTGGTTTGTCACCTTCAGTAATAGTACAAAAAGGTTTAAACTTTTAAAGCACAAGAACACACCCGATGCCCTGAAACTTCATTAATACCAGTATAGCGATGCTATGTTCATGTGCCAGCTTCTTAAGCATATATCCAACGGCCACCATCAAAGCGCGTCCTGCACACACCGAGTTGTGACTTATACTTCATAATCACCACCTCATCAGTTAACCATTCAGATGAAGAAAATGTGATGGACGTACAAGGACATGTACCCTGTGAGCCACTGCCTCCAAGGATTGGGGTTATCAGAGAAGAGATTGAATCAACAACTAACAACCGTAACCGGTGTTCACTCACATTCGTCTGCACCTGAAATAGATAGATCAAACAAATGGTTAATTAACACTTAAAAATAGACATTGTACAGACATTGAGGACAATGCATCTTCTAGCCAGCGTAATACCTGCGATCTCAAAGTAACGTCTAGACCTTGCAGCGTCTCAAGCAATGTGTAGATGTCATAAACCGTGTGACATGATATTCTGCTCATGAATTTCTGCACATATATATTTCTCGTACATAAGAGAATTGATGGTTGGTGACTAACAAGCTAGGGGACACTAGTTTCCAGTAAATAAACCTGTCCTAAAGAAGTATCAGAACTTGAGCCAAACTGAGCAATGCGTCGAGCAGAAAATGAGTTCCCCGTGTCTAGATATAAGACTCTGCCATCATGCTTCTCTGCCACACTTGCAGCAGCTTGCATGCAAAACTGAATATTCACTCATAAGAAATCACACAATGTAAAGAGAGAAGGGATAAGCAAAGGCAAAAAAATCCTTCTAGGAACGGTTTCTATGTCTACATTATTGGTTGCAGCTTAAAACGCTTGAATGAAACAATCCACAATTTATAAGCATACAAGTATTATGTGATGTGGCAGTATGAAAAGCAAAAGTATTTAAATACATACTTGTGTTTTACCAGAAGACGAAGGTCCGACAAGTTCTGTCACCAGACCCTCACGGAATCCACCTTTAAGCAATGAGTCCGTCCCTATGTCTCCGGTTGATAATATATGTTTATTACGCTGTAGATCCTCCAACAGCTCCATACCATTCAACCATGAGTGACACTGACGTTCTACCAAAGAAAGCATGACAGTGATAGCCTGAAGAATCCAAAAGGAAGACATGTAGATAAATATATACCTCTGAGCACACAGCCAAAAACTCAACAATTGATTGAGCAAATCGACAGAAACGTTCAGTGAATAAAAAAGCTAACCTCTTTCAATCTATCTGAATTTGTCTGTCGATCTGAAAATGCAGCAAGTACTTCGAGATCATGTAGAAGGAAATCCTCAACTGCAATTTATAACAGATAAGAAAAAAAACCAAAAAACGCAATTCGTCGAACACCTTAAGATCAAATATCCAAATTCCAGAAAACAAGCTCTTCTAAAACTGAATTTTGAAACTGTTTAAAGTAAAATTACACTAACTGGACTAAGAAGTTTCGTTTTCGTTTCCCATGTTCATATTATGCCAATCACAATCGGTTTTTACGGGAATCAAACAGAATCAATACACGAAAACAAGGTGCAAGAAGAGGAAGAAGAAGAAGAACAGAACCTGTTAGGATTCCATGGGAGGCGCAGAAATATCGGAAAGAGGCGTCGATGATTGGGTTCTCCTTCTCCAGATGTTTGAGAGGCGCCATTGTTCCGACAGTACACCCCACTTCCCCCAAATTTGTGACTTCATCAGACTTGGAAGAAGAACAATCCAATTCGCCTCCGGTTCGGTTTCACAAAACCCAGACTCTAAATCCGGAAACCGGTTAACCTAACCCAACTGCTTTTTTTTTTTTTTTAGTCGAAGAAGTTTATATTACTTAACCAGAGTCATTACAAAGTGGTTCAATTAGCCAAACAGGCTTTGTTACAGATTCAACATAAAAAACAATATTTTGACATCCAAATTTTGCAAGACTATCAGCAACTACATTACATGACCTTCTTGTAAATTTACAAACAAAGTTATGAAATTTTGATCCCCAAAGATGTATATCCTGAATCACATTCGAAATAGACGCATTCTTTTGATGACATTAACAATTTTCACCAAATTTTCACAATTCCCTTCAAAGATCATCGACTTATAACCTCGAATTCATGCTAGTTTTAAAGCCGATAGTAGTGCTAGTGCCGACTGAGAGTTAGATAAAATTGTTGCTCCCCCAAACCAAAACTTCTCCCTGATAGTCTCTAATTATCCATCCACCTGAAGTAGAGTGACTATGTGTATCAAAAGCTGCATCAAAATTACATTTAAACATTGGATAGCTTGGTATTGTCCAAGTTGATAAATTCGTAGAAGAACTGGTTGGAGGAATCTGTGTGTCCAGATTTAGAGTTGTTATCCATTCTTTTGTTTCAGCAACCGCTTTCAAAACTGTGGTTGAAGGATCTTTCTCTAATGCTATCAAAAACTTGTGTGTTCCTTGCTTTCCATATATGCCAAAGGAGCCAAAAGGGTAAACAAAACTTTTGTGGGT
>NC_025687.1:3214835-3237896 GCF_000633955.1 Camelina sativa
TAGATAGATCAAACAAATGGTTAATTAACACTTAAAAATAGACATTGTACAGACATTGAGGACAATGCATCTTCTAGCCAGCGTAATACCTGCGATCTCAAAGTAACGTCTAGACCTTGCAGCGTCTCAAGCAATGTGTAGATGTCATAAACCGTGTGACATGATATTCTGCTCATGAATTTCTGCACATATATATTTCTCGTACATAAGAGAATTGATGGTTGGTGACTAACAAGCTAGGGGACACTAGTTTCCAGTAAATAAACCTGTCCTAAAGAAGTATCAGAACTTGAGCCAAACTGAGCAATGCGTCGAGCAGAAAATGAGTTCCCCGTGTCTAGATATAAGACTCTGCCATCATGCTTCTCTGCCACACTTGCAGCAGCTTGCATGCAAAACTGAATATTCACTCATAAGAAATCACACAATGTAAAGAGAGAAGGGATAAGCAAAGGCAAAAAAATCCTTCTAGGAACGGTTTCTATGTCTACATTATTGGTTGCAGCTTAAAACGCTTGAATGAAACAATCCACAATTTATAAGCATACAAGTATTATGTGATGTGGCAGTATGAAAAGCAAAAGTATTTAAATACATACTTGTGTTTTACCAGAAGACGAAGGTCCGACAAGTTCTGTCACCAGACCCTCACGGAATCCACCTTTAAGCAATGAGTCCGTCCCTATGTCTCCGGTTGATAATATATGTTTATTACGCTGTAGATCCTCCAACAGCTCCATACCATTCAACCATGAGTGACACTGACGTTCTACCAAAGAAAGCATGACAGTGATAGCCTGAAGAATCCAAAAGGAAGACATGTAGATAAATATATACCTCTGAGCACACAGCCAAAAACTCAACAATTGATTGAGCAAATCGACAGAAACGTTCAGTGAATAAAAAAGCTAACCTCTTTCAATCTATCTGAATTTGTCTGTCGATCTGAAAATGCAGCAAGTACTTCGAGATCATGTAGAAGGAAATCCTCAACTGCAATTTATAACAGATAAGAAAAAAAACCAAAAAACGCAATTCGTCGAACACCTTAAGATCAAATATCCAAATTCCAGAAAACAAGCTCTTCTAAAACTGAATTTTGAAACTGTTTAAAGTAAAATTACACTAACTGGACTAAGAAGTTTCGTTTTCGTTTCCCATGTTCATATTATGCCAATCACAATCGGTTTTTACGGGAATCAAACAGAATCAATACACGAAAACAAGGTGCAAGAAGAGGAAGAAGAAGAAGAACAGAACCTGTTAGGATTCCATGGGAGGCGCAGAAATATCGGAAAGAGGCGTCGATGATTGGGTTCTCCTTCTCCAGATGTTTGAGAGGCGCCATTGTTCCGACAGTACACCCCACTTCCCCCAAATTTGTGACTTCATCAGACTTGGAAGAAGAACAATCCAATTCGCCTCCGGTTCGGTTTCACAAAACCCAGACTCTAAATCCGGAAACCGGTTAACCTAACCCAACTGCTTTTTTTTTTTTTTTAGTCGAAGAAGTTTATATTACTTAACCAGAGTCATTACAAAGTGGTTCAATTAGCCAAACAGGCTTTGTTACAGATTCAACATAAAAAACAATATTTTGACATCCAAATTTTGCAAGACTATCAGCAACTACATTACATGACCTTCTTGTAAATTTACAAACAAAGTTATGAAATTTTGATCCCCAAAGATGTATATCCTGAATCACATTCGAAATAGACGCATTCTTTTGATGACATTAACAATTTTCACCAAATTTTCACAATTCCCTTCAAAGATCATCGACTTATAACCTCGAATTCATGCTAGTTTTAAAGCCGATAGTAGTGCTAGTGCCGACTGAGAGTTAGATAAAATTGTTGCTCCCCCAAACCAAAACTTCTCCCTGATAGTCTCTAATTATCCATCCACCTGAAGTAGAGTGACTATGTGTATCAAAAGCTGCATCAAAATTACATTTAAACATTGGATAGCTTGGTATTGTCCAAGTTGATAAATTCGTAGAAGAACTGGTTGGAGGAATCTGTGTGTCCAGATTTAGAGTTGTTATCCATTCTTTTGTTTCAGCAACCGCTTTCAAAAGTGTGGTTGAAGAATCTTCTCTAATGCTATCAAAAACTTGTGTGTTCCTTGCTTTCCATATATGCCAAAGGAGCCAAAAGGGTAAACAAAACTTTTGTGGGTCGTTATGTTGAGTTCTGTGGTTGAAGGATCTTTCTCTAATGCTATCAAAAACTTGTGTGTTCCTTGCTTTCCATATATGCCAAAGGAGCCAAAAGGGTAAATAAAACTTTTGTGGGTTGTTATGTTGAGTTGCTGAATTGAGGAGTGTTTCAATAGATGACTCCGTATCCATGTGCACTTGATTACTATGTTGCGGCGATATGTCTGATAGCTGCCATACTAATTTTGCAAAAGGGCACATGAATAAAGCATGTAAGATTGATTCATCTTCCTGGTTGCATCTTGGACAAAGAGGATCAATATGCATTCCTCTGGTTCGAAGCCGGGTAGTTGTAGGTAAAGCTTTAGATAATACTCTCCATAGAAAGTGCTTGATTTTTGGTAAAATTTGGAGTTTCCATATTTTATTTTTGAGCTTCACTGAGCCATGAGGAATAGGTGGGAAAGGGTGAGCATCATAGGGGTCATGAGTGAGAAGCCAATATCCCGATTTAACAGTATATTCACCACTACTTGTATAATACCATATTAATCTGTCTAGTACTCCAATCTGTGATAGATATAAATTCTTGATATCTTTTTTATCTTCAACTATCGGTATAGTCTCAACTTGGTGTAAGTCTCAAGAATGATAGCTCCCAATTTCTTGAATCAAAATATCCGATGTTTTATTATGATGATGTACATTTGTGGTTGTTATCGGTTTAGGGGGATGAGCTGGTAGCAGATTATCAGTATTGAGACGTATTGACTTGCCATCTTCAACTATGTATCGAGAACCTTTTTTGATCACCTTCAGTCCATTCAGTAAGGAAGACCAGCCATAAGATTGGTTCTTTCGTTCTTTTGCATCCAATAGAGTATCATCATGATAATAGCGTGCTTTCATGACTTTTGCAAACAAAGAATTAGGAAATTGAAACCGTCTCTAGGCTTGCTTAAGAAGAGCATCATTACATTTTTCGATATCTTTGAAACCTAGACCACCTTCCTTTTTAGGATATTTAAGTCTTGACCATGAGATCCATGGAATCCCACGTTGTTGTGAATTTCGTTCCCACCAGAAGTTCATTAATAAAGTTTCAATATCCGAGGTGACACCCTTTGGCAGCTTAAAAAATGACATCGCATAAATAGGCATCAGGACTGCAACTGATTTGAGCATTATTTCCTTTCCTGCAGGTGATAAAGTTCTTGAGCTCCAATGAGATGTTCTATTATTCACTCGGTCAATTATATAAGTGAACATTTCCTTTTTCTTTCGACCAAATTGTTCTGGAAGACCTAAATATTTACCACCTCCACCATGATTTGGTATATTTAGGATCGACTTCAATCGGTCTTGTGTCATACCATAAACCCGAGACCCAAACGTTATAATCGACTTTGATTTGTTTATTTGCTGACCAGAGTAGTACTCATAAATATCGAAAACATCCTTCAGTGCTTGACAATTTCGTTTGTTTGCTTGACAAAAGAAGAGTGAGTCGTCATCAAACTGTAAATGGGTGATGCTTGCTACTCCAATACCGATTTTAATTCCTCTTATATCTCCGTATTTGGCTCTTGAATTTATCAAGTTGCTTAAGGTATCAGAACAGAGGATGAAGATGTAAGGTGATAGAGGATCACCTTGACGTATCCCTCTTTCTGGTGTTATGTTACCATGAGGTACACCATTGATTAAAACAGGGTAATTTACTGAATTAACTGCAGCCATTATCCAACCTATCCATTGATCGCAAAAACCAAAGACCTTCAAGGTAGTTTCTAAAAAATTTCACTCCACTCTATCATAGGCCTTACTAACATCGGTCTTTATCGCCATATAAGTCTGTGAAACTCTTTTTCGAACCTTGAGAGAGTGCATCAACTCATGAGCTATCATCACATTGTCTTGAATGATTCGTCCTGGTATAAAAGCAGCTTGTGCTTCAGATACGATGCCATTGAGATGAGGTTTCAACCGTTGTACCAAGAACTTTGATACTATTTTGTATAAAACATTGCATAAGGCAATAGGACGATAATCAGAAACGTTCGCCCACCCAAGAAAACATGTTTCCCCTTGATCGCACATCCAACAAATCGCGTGTAGATATCATTTCTCTGAATCTTCTAAAAGTCCATTCATCTCTTGGAGGTCCTCCCATCTTTTCTTGATTTGATATTATTTCATTAAAATCACTAATAAGTATCCATGGAGTTTGTCGTTAGAGTGATAATAATTTGAATCTTTCCCAAAGATGGTGTCTCTCACTTTGAGTTGGGTGACCATACACACATGACAAATAGCAATGGATATTATTAAGTGTTATAGAAGCATCAATGAGTCTCTCATCCTTTGAATTTAAGGAGAGAGATACATGATTCTTCCACATCAAAGCTAGACCACCACTCCTTCCTTGAGGGGGTACAGTTGAGAATCCTAAGTCATACATAAGTTTAGATAAAACATCACACTGGTTCAGAGTTTCAGAAAGAAAATGAACATCACACCTAGTAGTTATACATAGTTTACTTAGTCTAGATCTTGTTAGCAAAGGGCCAACACTCTGGCAATTCCATGATAGGACTCTCATATTGGATCCTCTGGGGGTACCGGGCCCCCCGCGCCTCCGTCGAATCCTTTGGTTACTGAACAGGAACCCACTGAAACCGTAGCTTTCCCTCTTTTGCGGAGTTGGCACAAGACCGCCATTTCCTCAGCAGCTTCAGCCTTGTTAAACTCATCCTAAAAACTCACTTGCTTACGCTTCATTAAGACAAAACCAGATTGTGCATTGTCGCTGCTTTCATTAAGAAGATTCGTACTCTCTGCAACATTACCACTGTATTTTGCATGAAGATAGCGTATGCGTTCAGCAGTTAGTTCAGTATATTCAAAGAGACTTGGTAAGGAGGATGATGAATCAGTTGGAACTCCATTGTTGGGTGTAGAAAAGTTTGTCGGAGTAGTCGTTTGAAGTCTAGGGATGAGAGTTGCTGGATCCACCGTGACAAGAGTTGGAGTTGTAGAATTTTCATTATCTCCACCATTATGATCATCTCCACCACGATCATCATCCGATTCACCGGGATTAACATCGTCACCAACATCAAAGAAAAGAGGACACTCCTTTGCATCATGTTTCAAGGATCCACACTTCTTGCAGAAGTTTCTTAATTTTTCATATCGAAACTTAACAATAGTATTTTCTCCTACAATGAATTGGATGTTCTTGTGGAACCTAAGGGGGTTGTCTAAATTCCAATCTATCCTAACCCTTACAGCCCCTACTTGATTAGCATTCTCATCATAGTCTACCTCTGTAACAAAACCTAATCTGTTACCAACCCATCTAGCCATAGCATTTGTCAGATAGAGAATAGGAATACCTTGGATTTGTATCCAAAAGGGGATAATTTGCATTGTTTCCTCGCTGATATTAGGATACCATCGATGAATGGACAGCATCTAGTCGTTAGGGACCTCTTCGTAATACCAGGTTCATTGATTCTTCAGTCTGAAAACGAAATTGCACCCGTCCTCCGTCAATGAGACGACCCACACAACCATCGGCGAAACCCCACACGCGAGGCATTTGACGGATTAGAGAACGGAGATTCTGTTTTCTTAGATTCACCGGCGTGACCACAATAGTAAAACGGTTTATAGCAGCCGCTCTATAAGTGAATTCCAGAGGAAGAACCACTGAGAGATCATCAATACCCAGATCAAGGTCTTGAATTGATTTTCGAAGGAAGTCACTCATCGTGAAAGTAATCAGATTGTTAAGAAACAGAATTGAAAAGAAGGGTAGAGAATTGCAAGGGAAGAAGGTTAATTTATAGTGGTTCCACGACGGTTTCAATTGACAGTTACTCCTCTTAAATCGGGGAGACAGAAAACCGTCAAGTATAATTGACAAAGAATAACCACCAACAAACATCTGTAAATTAAAACATGGAGAATTTGTAGTCGGAAGGGAACTCCATATCGGAAAAACGATCAGAGAATCGAAACGGTATGACTGGAACGCCTAGTCGCAGAGAGAATCGCCCCAACTGCTTTTATGTTATTGAAATTAGTTTGTAAACATTTAAGTTTTTTTTTTTTCTTCTTTTTCTTTCTACTTTCCAAATTATTATTTATTTATAATTAGATATTTTAAGAATTCAAACAATCTTTTTTCATAAAGAAAATCAAGTGTGGATTAATATGGTTTGATTGAATGTTTCCATAATTTATATAAATAATTTGGTTCCAAATTTTGATAGTTCATTTATAATTATGTAATTTATCTAAAAATAAGTTCTCACATCTAACACATTCTAAAAACTTGAATACATATGTGTTTAGTCAATGCATTAAAATCTATTCAAAAACTTGAATACATATCTTATAAATATATATGTATAAAAAATATAAAATGCATTATTTGTTTATGAATTTCTTGACTAAATTTTAATGCATTTTATATTTTCTATATATAATTAAGATATGTATTCAAGTTTTTGACTAGATTTTAATGCATTGAGTAAACATATGTATTCAAGTTTTTGACTAGATTTTAATGCATTGACTAAATGTATGAGCAAAGGCTGAATGATTCATTAAGAGAAATGATTTACAACATATATAAACATTAGTGTAGGGTTTAACTATTCTGTAATTACAATTATAGTCCCTAATCTATTCTCCTCCTTAGAAAATGTATATGTATTCAAGTGGCACTCTGTAATGTATATCTATTCTATAACTATTGTAGTGTTTTATAGGCACTATGTGGTAGACCGATCGTCTAGCTTGTTGGTCTTGTACGGACGGAGCCAAGGTTAACACATACTCCCAAATACACGAAGTTTGAGATAGTTCGGCGGTTGTTGGAACAGCTTAGCAAATGGAGAGACACCATTCAGGACATCGGTAGGCATACGATTGATAAGATACACGGCAATGGCAAATGCATATGTCCAATACGTCTTTGGTACGGAGGCATGGCTTAATAATGAAAGACCAGTCTCGACAACGTGATGGTGTTTTCTCTCAGAAATACCGTTGTGTTCGGGTGTATGAGGTGGAGTGGTCAGGTGAGCAATGCCATTGGTGATCAGAAACTGTTTCAAGGCAACAAATTCCCCACCATTGTCAGAGTACAATGTGCGAATGCGAGCTTGAAACCTGTTCTCCACCAAAGATTTGAACGCCATGAAAACTTCCTTTACTTGAGATTTCTACTTCAACGGATAAAGCCATATATATCTTGTATAGTGATCAACAATGACAAGATAATATTTGAAATTATCAACTAAGACAAGTGGAGAAGTCCACACATCGGAATAAAGATACTCAAGAGGTTGATGACAGACAATTGTATTTGTGTAAAAAGGCAATTTGTGACTTTTATTGATAAAGCAATCAGAACATGATAACTGTTTCTGTGAAGAAGAAGAAAGTGGTAAAGAAAATTTGGAAACAATAGCTTTTAAAATAGGTAGAGAGGGGTGACCAAGGCGAGAGTGCCGAGATGAAAGGTCTGTTTTTGGTGTGGGTGAAATATGATAACTAGTGATGGTATTGTGGATAACCGGTCACTCATATAGCTCATTCTTAGTTCGGCCTTGGAGCAATCGGGCCCCATTCTGAGATCTGTCACCTGAAAATGAGCAGGGAAAAATGCCACACAGACATTATTAGCATTACACAGAAGGTAAACTGAGATGAGATTCTTTTGAACATTTGGAACATATAAAATGTCAGTAAGTGCTAAAGTACGAGACAATGTAGGAAGTAAAGCTGAAACAATTTGTGAAATCGGAAGAGTCGAACCATCTGCAATTGACACCTCTTCACCACCATTATAGGGTTGATGCAACGAGAGATTAGCTAAATCCGAAGTCAGGTAATGTGTTGCACCAGAATCCATAATCCAATTTGCTGGATTATAGGGCGGAACCGTCGCCACATTTGCACGCGGAGGCCATGGTGTCATTGGAAACGACGGATAACCACCGGAATATGGAGCACCACCATCGTGAGGAGGATTGTAGCCATTGATGGACGCCTGGAGTTGAGTACACCGTCATGCCCTATGACCAAACACACCACAGATTTGACAACGTCCTTGATAACCTCTGCCTTGTCCACCACGGAAGTCAGGACGAGAAGTGGACTGTTGGTGCTTCCATGTGTTGTGCCCACGTGAGCGGTTGTTGTTACCTTGATAGCGGTTATGACCTTTGTGGGAAACGACATTGGCAATTACCGGAACCGTAGCAGAAACAGAGTGTATGGCCTGCAACTTCAACTCATGATTAATGAGTTTCTCATGAAGTTCAGTCAGCGAGGGTGGAGTGTCACGACCTTAGACTTGGTCACGAACTTGCTTATAATCATCCGAGAGACCATTGAGAATGCGATCAATCTGATCTTCATGCGGCATGGGACTCTCAAGCAGAGACAGCTGATCAAAGCGAGTGGTTAGCCCTTGAAATTAGTCATCAATAGATTTGCACCTTTTGTTCAGTGCTTGATCTGTTCACGTAACTGTCTGATGTGACCACGGCTTGGATTCGCATAGGTGTCGACGAGGATTGTCCAGATTTCAGCAGACGTCGTTGCTTTCGACAGGAGTGGTTGCACCGAGACGGAGATTGTTCCAAGAAGACCAGAGTAAATCAGCTGATCTTGTCGTTGCCAGTGTTTGTGAGATGGATTAGCAGAGGCAACGCCATCGGTGTTGGTCGTCACAGGCGGAGTACTAGTAGATCCATCGAGATAATCGGCTAAGTCGTAGCCATTGAACAAGGCATGAACCTGGCGCCGCCACATGAGGAAGTTGGTTGATGTCAGCTTGGTGATGTTTGTCATATTGACATTGACAAGCGAGGTTGCATCAGTGGGGGCAAAAATCTCGGAGGTGGAAGACATGGCCAAAGGAAAAGCGTAAAACAAAGAAAATTAAGAAATAGAGAATAGAGGTGAAGGAAGAAAAAGAGGAAGAAGAGAATAGAGGCGGCCAAAAAAGAAAACAAAATTAGGTTTTAGGTCTTTACTGCTCTGATACCATATGAGCAAAGGCTGAATGATTCATTAAGAGAAATGATTTACAACATATATAGACATTAGTGTAGGGTTTAACTATTCTGTAATTACAATTATAGTCCCTAATCTATTCTCCTCCTTAGAAAATGTATATGTATTCAAGTTTTTAGAATACCTACCTTATTTGGCTGATTGTAGAGCATCTCTATCTCTATATATATTGCTTCAACATCGCGTCATCAAAATATCTAATACAATTTCTAGGTAAAGAAATACATAAACAACTAGAATTAGATCAAAGGAGTTGTTAAGGTTACGATCGAGACATGAAATTCATAACATTAATATTCATCGCCTTCCTTCTATCATATGTGGCTCCAATATACGGAGGACTGGCTAAAACGGCATGCAGTGTGGCAAAACTTAACCCTGCATGCTTACCAGCCGCAACAGGAAACCCACCAACGACGGAATGTTGTGGAAAATTTAGAGAACAACAATCATGTATTTGTGAGTTCTATCGATCCGAAGAGTTTTTTACATATCTTAAATTTGCTTATTCAATCATAACGGGTTGTAACATACCTTTTCCTAAATGTAATTGATCATTAGAATCTATGAATATCATGATTTAACCTGATTCAGTATAGATTGTTTTCGTTTTCTTATATAGTTTAGAAAAGCAAAACATAATGAGCAACAAAAAACAAATAATCACATTTGGGAATTTATCTATAAATATATATTAATCATAAAAATTTAAACATTGTTCATGAGAATTCAAACATGTAACAAAATTAGGGTGTAGCATATTTATTTTTCTATCATGGTTATGATCGCCCAGCAGTTTCTTGACATTCAACCATTGACACTGAAATTCGATAAAAAAAAAAAAAACCACGGGAGCGATACATTGAAGAAATCCAAATGCAAACATGTAATTGTAAAGTTCAAAACTTAGTCAAAACATGCAAAGAAGATCCAAAGGCAAACATTCTGAAACAATTCCGACTATTTAACTAGAAATTTTAGAAGCAAACGAGTCTGTGACTTGTATAGTTTATGCCAAAATGCAAACCTTTCCAAGAGTACATGATCAAATATCAAACAACACATTCTCAAATACAAGCTCTTCGAATAACTGAAATTCTAAACTAATGAAGTAAGGTAAAATTAATTACGGGACTAAGAAATACAAAAAGAAGATGGCGTAGAATGGAACTTGTAAGAAACTTCTAAGGAGCACATTGGATAAGAAAACTCCAATTACTGTCCAATTCGTTTTCAACACCCAAATTCTATATACCGGTTCTTCAAATCTAAATCCATAACCAGGTAAACCTTAACCAAACAACCATGTAAACCTATTATTTCTTCTTTTTGTTTATTTACCTTATTTAATTACAACTTAAGTTATTATTTACAATTAATATTTAAAGATTCACCAAGTTCTTGCCACCTTTTAAAATCACATTTCTATATAAATTAGTATTGTATAAATCTGAAATAAATAGTTTTTGATAGTTATTATAATTATGCAATTTATCTTATTTAATTGCAGTTCCAAAGAATTGCCTACATGTGACACAATCTAAATGTGTTTATACATTTTTATTTAAAAAAAGTTGTCACTAAAAAAAAAAAAAAATAAAGAAAAAAGGAAGACAAAATACACTAGCTAAAAGCACCCTTACGGCCTTGCCTATTCTCGAATATTCTTCCAACTCTCACTCCCTCTATATATAGCTTCACCAACCTTTAAACATCTCATAATCAAAATCTCAAACATTTTTAAGCAATCAAAATAGAGTTAGACATAAGGGAGTCATTAATAAGGTTACAAGACATGAAGTTCATTACATTAGTATTCACTGCCTCTGTTTTGTTGTCTATGGTTCTGACAAGAACAATAGTTTCAGGGGAAGAGGTGAAAGCCGCTTGCCATTTGGAAGATCTTCAAATATGTAAGCATGCAATAATAACTGAAAGTCCACCATCAACGGAATGTTGCAAAAAATTAAAAGAACAACAGTCATGTTTGTGTAAATACTTGCTTAGTCCACCCATTAGTCAGTATATTGGAGCTGCTAAAAGAGTCATAGCGGCTTGTGGCATACATATTCCTAACTGTTGAAGTTTCAAATATTAATAACATAATTTATAATGTAATAATTATCACAATCATATTTGATAATATTTATCATTTGGAGTTTATCATCACTACGAGAAAAACAATTTGCTAGGAACATTTGCGAGGGAAACTATCCCTAGCAAATTTGAGATAGAATTGCGAGGCTTCTGCTACAAACATAAAGTCACTAGCAAATTTATGAGGGAATGTGTCTCCGGAAATCCATCGCAAATTTGCGAGGAATTTGCAAGATATATTAACATTCCTAGCAAATCCATTGCAAATTTGCGACGGTTTTGCGATAACAGTATCCATTGCAAAATTTCAAGAGATTTGTGATGGAATTGCGAGAGTCATCGCAAATCTATTGCAAAGTAAGAAAATAATATTCAAAAAAGAAATTATAACATTTAATCAAATTTTATTTTAAATACATTTGAGTGTTCATAGGGTCATCAAATAAATTTCTAAATTTTTCCAAACAATTAAAAAAAATAACTTACATGTTTATATGTTTTGTTAGTTAAATAATACTAATTTCACATCCTAAACACAAAATCTCAAACTCTATACCCCAAACCCTTAACCTAACTCAAAACCCTAAATCATAAATTCTAAACTTTAAAGTTTAAACTTTAAAAATCCTAATGATAGAAATCCTAATCATAAATTTAAAACAATATACGTATATATTTACTTCACACAAAATCAATCTTTTAAAAAATACTATATATATTTACTTATAAATTTAAATCTCTAAACAAATCTCATAATCAATATTTCGGACATTTTCTAAACAAAACAAAAAATAAAATTAGGTAGAGATTAAAAGAGGTTTTAAGATACAAGACATGATGATGAAGTTCATAACACTTCTTTTCATCGCGTTTGTTATTTCAGCTCTGGCTCCAACAAAAGCAGAGGAGAAAGCGGCATGCGCTGTGACTGATCTTATACCATGTCTATCAGCACTACAAGGCTCAACCGAATGTTGCATGATATTAAAAGATAGGCAATCGTGTTTTTGTGATTATTTAAAAGATCCACGGATTGGTGGTCCATATTTGTCAGCTGCTAAAAATATTTTAGTGGCTTGTAATGCTACTTGTTGAAATTTTAAAATATTTATAAAATAATTCTGAATGTTATAGTTATAAAAATCATATGCAACAATGTTTCATCATATGGAGTTTATCACGTCAGTATAGTGTATTATGCTTTGTTTTTTAAGAGAAAACTTATTTTTAACTAGTTGATGACGAATTTATTTTGAATCAGGTTTCTTCGAAGACTCATCATATATAAAATGCTTTTTATTTTATTTTATCAATGAGAACAAGAACCGGTCCAGGAAAACAAAAAAAACCCAAAATCATATTTTTAAAAAAAAAGAAGATCAAAGATAAAAAGAAAAGAAAAGCTGGTTCTTGTTCTCCTTTACTTTCTTCTTCTTCTTCACTTGGAAGGAGGGAAGAAAATGGCGTCAGCAGTTCTCCTTGAACGGAAAGAGTTCTCCACCTCCGGAGTCACCTTAAACGCCGCCTGCAGAACCTCTGGTGACAAAGCCTTCCACACCGATGTCCTTCCAGCCAAATGTGTGAAAATTGGACTACATAAAACACAAAGAGAATAGTTACAAACTTTTTAGTTTCATTCAATCTAAAAAATCAAAAGGGATACTGTAGAGAGACAAAGTTCTTACTCAGGAGTAGTGACAATGGAGAACCAAGACATGCCATCAGAATCAGCAATCTTTGAAACCACAAAGAACCTTGGCACAATGAAGAGAGAACCAGCTTTGATATGAGTCTCAAGAACTCTTTTCCCATCAGCACCAACCACCTGGACTCTTCCACTTCCACCTACAATGTAAGTCACCTGAAGAGCCGAGTCACAAGAGAAACCAGGCGAGCACATGGAATGGGCATCGATCCGAACAAGATCAGCTCCAAACCCAACCTCTCCAACCAAAGGAAGGTTCTTGGTGTTCAAGACAACGACCCTGCCTCCATCCTTGATGTCAACATCAAGAGGAGCCTCCAAACAGTTCAAGACAAACCCATCACGGTGCTCCTTCTTGGGCTGTGGCATCTTGAAACTCGCATCAAGCTTCACAATGCCATTACCGGTTTGAGAACCAACGAGTTTCTTCACGGTGTTCTCATCAAGGTCCCAGGCTCTGCCTACAAACTCAGTGGAGAAACCGGTGAAGATACCGTTTGAGCCAGTGAGATAAAACTCAGTGAACTGTCCTGCTTTGTGACCCTTGTGGGTTTCACCGAGAAAGAGGATAACAAGCTCCGTATCCTGGTTGTTGAACCACCATGTGACCACACCAAAGGGAAGAGCAATCGAATCACCTTGCTTGATTTCGATCACCTTCTCCTCCTGCTCAGGGAGGACAATTCCAGCAGTTCCAGATCCTGAAATCAATATAAAAAAAAAAGGTAAAGTAAGAAGCTTTTAATTCCTTACACGCGAGGCTATTAGATCAAACGATGAAAACGTGATTAAGCATAACAAAAACAGCAAAAGACTACTCCTTTTTCTGGCACACAGTAGTCATGATCTATTTTGACTATCATATTCTTCACTATTCACAGTTTTAAATCAGCTAACAGATCGTAGAATCAGGATCACAATAAACCCAATCAGAGTAATGAATATGCATGAATCACCATAAAGTTGCCAACTTTTTGAAGAAACAAGGATCAAAACCCTCAAAAATCAAAGCAGAGCTACAAAATCGATCAAACCCATAATACAAAAAACATGGATCGGAGTAAAGTCGACAACTTTTAAGAAGAAGATCAGGAAAAAAAAAAACCGAACCTTGAAGAACATAAGCGACCTTAGAGGAATCAGAGTAACGAGGGATAGCGAAGCCATGCTTCTCAAGAGCAAGCTTAGCAGCACCAATGTTACCCTGTTTAAGCATCGGCAACTCTTCTGGGCACCAAGCAAAGTACGATCCACCATCTCCTCCGTACACCTTCTTCGGCAGCTTAGGTGAAAGATCCAACTCCATTTTTTTTTTTTTCAAGGACGATGAAAAGAGTAAAAAGAAGAAGATTTTTTTTTGGTAAAGGAGGAGTAGTCAATTTTGATAATGTGATGATGTGAATAAAGAGATGCGACACGTTTATTTATAGGAGAGGCTTAAGAGTGTCCATCCGTTACTAAAACAGAGACTGACTCGGCGAAAACAAAGATATTTTTTTTACTTGTAGATAATTATCTTAATTAACGTTTTAATCCAAGTTTTATCCATTACTTTATTCCCACGATCTTATTAATTAATTACGTTTCCATATAATTATTGATTTTGACTACCAATAAAGATGCCTTTAGGAGAAGATTATTCTTGTTAATCCATCACGTTCTTCGTTTTTTTTTAATTATTTTAATACAATAAATATATTCTACCAAAAATTGTTGACAAAAAAAAATATATATTCTACCAAAAGTGTTAGTACTGTATTCTGTATACACTATATAGGATGAAAATCGAATCCTTTATTTGTTTCCAGTTTAGTAATCTTTAGATTATGATTTCCTTTTTATTCGTTACCAAGATAGGATTGAAAAGGCTGTATTGAAAAATCTTATCTAATCTTTTTTTTTTGACGTCATATCTCGTTGTATGCTAATCACTGCTTTTTCTTATTTATTTCGTTAATTTTTTTAATGGATGGGATCTGCTGACAGGATTGTATATTATCTAAGTTCTTAAACGTAATTTTCTTATTGTCAAAAAATAAAATAAAGGATTTTATCCAGTCTGTTTTAAAATTTTATTTAATTCTCAAACAAGCAACGTGATGAATAAGTTGAAATTTCTTTGTTTTTTAAGGATTAGTTTAACTTAATTAAGAATGTATTTTTTTTTCAACGGCAAACGAATTTATGTGTACTCTATATTATATTTATATCAAACTCTTACATATTCCTAACGCTTACGTTATCTCTCTCCCCCACAAGAGGATATTTAAGCCCATCATTGTCATTTCTTACTTATAGGGCTTTAACAGAAACCAATTCACATGCCCATGTGGGGAAAATAAAATGTAAAAAAAAAAAAAAAAACAAGTGTGGCTGCTGGGATTCGAGCCCAGGTCTCCACGGCCACAACGTGGAATTCTTACCACTAAACTACAGCCACTTGATTGATTTTTAGTATCACTAACAGGAATTTAACTACAAAACTACTCTATTTATCTCACGGTTATGCACTTATGTGTAATACTGTATATGCGAATTCCCATCTCCTTAGACAACTGACTTAAATCATGTATTTAGTAACACTTTTGTACACTGACTGTTGGTGGAATGTTAATTTATTTTCTTGTAAACTCAAACACGAAATTTGCTTTAAGAAATTGAAGACCTTAAATTGAAAAATGTACAAAATCATATCAAGTCTAACGTCAGTAACGTATCCTTTCCACCAGCTTGAGACAATGACTTGGTTAGTGAATAATATATATGCACGCACGTTTCATAAACGGAGAATACATCTGAAATTGATAAAAATTAAAGATGTACCAAGATTACAAACAAAGTGATGACAGGTTAGCCGACAGCCACATACTTTGAAATGTTCATATAAAATACGTGGAGAGACTACCAACATAACCTAATTGCCATGTGAAAATAATAAAACTGAGCCCCTTTTGGTAACCTCGTCAAGTAGACAGATCGAACAGTTGGAAGCAGTCCAATGAGAAACAACTAGGCGAAGAAAAGAGAACCTCACTTTCTTTCTACTTTCGTGTGGCGAGCAACCCATGTTACTCGTCTCAATAATTAATACTCCATTTTAAATATTTTAACAAAAAAGTGAAAAAAGAAGAAAATCAAAAGTAGGAATAATGGGTCTCAGGTCAGCTAAGTTAATGGTTCAAAGCATATGCTTTCGAAGATCCTCTCTCAAATGACCACTTTTTTGGTCTATAAACCCCAAACGAAAGGTCTCCTCTCCATTTGGCTTCTCTTTTGATGAGGTCGTAAAGGCCAATATCAACAATGGATGCTCCTCATCAAACTTTCCTCTCTCTCTCTCTCTTTTTTATCTCTTACATAACTAATTACATGAAGGTATTTCCGAGCTCACGGTCCTGGAGATGAAATGAGACGGCGGCTGAGATTTGGCTGGAGAGGGAAGAGTGATCCGTAAACCATTTTCTAATAAGGTGTGGTCGATTATGGGAGAAAACTAGAATTAGAAATTGGGCAACTATGTTCCTTTGGCAGTTTGTTCTTTGTTTCTTGAAGAGTTTTTATTTTTTTGGTTTCCACGATTCTTGATGATAATTGATAACAACAATGGATTTGTCACTTTTTGTGTCTAATTTATGAAAAAGCTTTGTTGGTTAATGAAATTAACATTTTCTATATGACTTCTCAATGACCTCAAGTATTGAGGAGTTTCCGCACTTCACAGCTGGTCTAAATAGTCTCGTACGCTTTAAACCTGACTGTATATGAGTTATTGCATTAGTAGAGAACACACAATATTACGATCAAGATTATTTTGTACATTTAGAAACTAAGGTTACAGAGACGAGCTCGTAAATCTAAATGAAGCGTAAGAGGTAAGGATAAATTGTAGAGAGTTTAGCAGTTATTCAAGATGACGAATGCATCCGAAGTCCAAATGAATCTTAAAGAGCTTCAAACCAAAAAGAGTAATTTTAAGAACTATCCATCAAAGTTAACACAAAATTCGAAAGAACAACAAAGGTAGTTTCATAGAAAATGGAAAACAAAAGTTAAATATAACTCAATGAAAATCTCTTTCCCCATAAACAATACTTCAATAGAAGAAGCCGAGAACCTTGCCTCCGACATTCTTCCTTCGGGCTTCTTCATGGTCCATAATACCAGCAGAGGTAGTCAGGACGATGTACCCAAACTGCACATTTCAGTGGCTTAAATCCATTAATACCATTAAGACAAGTACACGAACTACTAACACTGATGTATTGGTACAGTTTGCAAAGTGATTCTACAACATTCTCAATGCTTGATCATATATAGTTAATATTAAGGCCATGGAAAAGTGAGTGAGAAGAGCGAACCTGTCTAGAAGGGAGCAAACGGGCAGTCCAACCTTCAATTTCCTTGACACCAACATCAAAACGTGGGCTGATAACACCACACTTGTTCAACCTTCCGTTCAATTCAACGACGATCTTGCCAGATCTGTGGTCATCAACATACTCAAACTCACCGATGTAACCTGCACATGATTGGTAACCACAACAAATTTAGAGAACCGACACCTAAGAATCTTGAGGAATCTCTATGTAAAAAACTAATGGGAGACATCATCATACCGTGCTTCTGCATGACAATCAGAAACTTGATAATGACTTTTGAGGATGGCCTGATCATGACCTGCCTCTTGCCTCGTTTCTCAGCATTGTACATGCTCTTGAGAGCATCGTTAAGAACACTGATTCTCACCATCTTGCCCTTAGCTCAATCCTCTACTAAACAAGTCAAACAGGAAACATGAGCATGAGTTATTAAAAAAAAAAAGAGTCAAATAACTAAAACAGACAAAATATGCAGAGCATTTAAATTCTGATCTTTGGTTCAAAACAGATACGATCTTACTGTAAGTACTTCATGATACAATGCACAGAACTAAGCATCACGAAGATTGACTTCAATGGGGATAAGTAAGAACTTGTAAATGCAAAACGTAATCACTAAGACACAGAGGTCTCATGGTTACGCTCCAGAAAATGCATATACAGAGAGAATACGAAGCTAAGACTGATGAATACGCAATCGTTCCTAAGTTCACTATGAAAATGTTATGTTACATCACCAAAACAAACAAAAAGCTCTAAGATCCTAAAATTCTCGGAAGCGAAACAAGAGAATAAACAAACTCACGAACAATTAGCAATCGCTCACTTCTGAAAATTCTATAAGGAGATCAGAGAATCTGAGCGAGTAGTATAGTGGAGACGATTGTACCTTAAGATTTGGAGCTCGAGAGGCTGAGGCACTCAGGGACGGAGAAAAGCAAATAGAGGAAGAAGAGAAGGTGAGCTAGGGTTTTCTCATTAGATTTTATACCCGAGAAAAATCATAGAAACCAAATGAAATGTGTCTGATACGATGCGTTTTAAGCCCAATGGGCTTCTTTATTACACGACCATTGAAGCCTGTCAAAGCTATTAACTGGGCAATTGCGTTTTGGGTCGGATCATCCGACCTAGTGAATGATATGTGGCGAATGCGCTCTCAGCCGTCAGATCGCATTTAACAATTGATCAATCTAATGAATTATAAAGTGTACACGTCAGTTATCCGTGTCAAGTGCTGTTAGCCAATAAAGTAGAAGTAATCATTCTCTCGCTCTCAGCCGTCAGATCTTATTTTTAAAAGTCGATCAATCTAAACGAATGAAAATCATCCACGTCAACGATCCTCGTGAAATGCAATTAGCCAATAGAATACGACGGTTCCTTCTTTATATATACTAAAAACCCTCAAGAGAGATCTAAACAAGCACCACCACCACCACTACAACAACTTATCCGATTAGCAACTTTACTCTATTTCCACCCCCGAGAGTCGTCAAATCGAGATAATGGCACCAAGAGCCGAGAAGAAGCCAGCCGAGAAGAAGCCCGCGGCGGAAGAGAACAAGGCCGCCGAGAAAGCTCCGGCAGAGAAGAAACCAAAGGCCGGAAAGAAACTGCCACCGACGAAGGAGGCCGGAGACAAGAAGAAGAAGAGATCCAAGAAGAACATCGAAACCTACAAGATCTACATCTTCAAGGTGCTGAAGCAGGTTCATCCAGATATCGGGATCTCGAGCAAAGCCATGGGGATCATGAACAGCTTCATCAACGATATCTTCGAGAAGCTTGCTCAGGAGTCTTCCAAGCTCGCAAGGTACAACAAGAAGCCGACGATTACTTCTCGCGAGATCCAGACTGCTGTCAGACTTGTCCTCCCCGGTGAACTCGCTAAACACGCCGTCTCTGAGGGTACTAAGGCCGTGACCAAGTTTACCAGCTCTTGAAGGAATTGAATTTGGTCTAGGGTTTTTCTTTTAGGGATTTCGATTTGCTATGTAGTAGGGAATTAGATGCTTTGGTGGCTTTAAAGTTCGTATCTTGTTTATGTAACTAGGTTCTTTTAATTCACTGCTTTTATGATATATTGTAATGTTTTTCATTTCGATTTACCAATTGGGATGATGGATTTGCAGTTTCTTATTTAAAATATATATTTCCTTTTTAATCCATATTTTAGCCAAGTATTGCTCTTACATTCCTATAAAGAACAGAGTCCAATTCGAATTTGCAACTTCGTATTGTAACTGGAAGACATTAAAATGGTAAACAAAATTGAAATTAGTAGCTTAGTTTTCACGAATCGCAATCGTCATGTCACACGGAGGACTTAAGTAAGCATTATTAGGTTTAGGTGAACGCACTTAACATTGATGAAGAGTTTTTGGTGAACCTACAATAAAGCATTTCATAAGTGTCATAATCATTATTAAATTTCTTCTATCCTCCTTAAGCTAAATAATACAGAACCAAATATCTGAATTCTGAAGAAAAGAAGAGTTTTGATTCCAGATGATATTTGTTTATACAAAAAAAAAAAAAATACAGAACAACACGTCTCTGAAGCCAACAAACAAAGCCAAATAATAAAAACCTACTAATACCCAATTGTTAATTAAACAAAGTTGTAATTGGGGGAATACGTGGGAGACTCGAAGGGGAAGGAGAATACCCGGAAACGAAGGGGCAAAAACGAAGAGAAGAGTTCAAAGGAAAAGGGGAAGTTCCGTAACTAGTAGTTGGTTTGTCTATGGGGGAAAGAAGAAGAGCAGTTAGTTAAACGTGCAAAGAAGAGCAGCCCTTCCTCCCCATTTTCCAAACACATAAACCGCGCACGCACCCATCAAACAAGGTTTGGTTTTGGTCATCCATCCCCATTCCCACAATCTTTTCGTTTTCTCGCTCGCATACAACAAAACACCTTTTCTTATATTTTTCTTTGATCAAGATGTACCATCGTATTCCGTCGTTAATGGAGCCGTTTCTACGGAGAGTCTCGGACCGTTGGCCGGTCATCACTCAGGCTGCCACGTGGACTGTTCTTCTAATGTTCACTGTCGCCGTCGCCTCGTTTGCTCCTGAGATGGCGTTTGTGTCTACGGTGTCGTCCTCGTGCGGAGGAGGAGATGGATTCGTAAAGATTCCTGTTGATTTTGCTGGGGAGAGTGTGTGCGTGCCGTCTAGCATGGTGAAGAGATCGCGTTTTGATTCGTTTGTGCCTTCGATCTTTGCTGCGGTTATGGTCACGGCGTCGGCCTGTTTGATCCGATCGTGTATTGGCACGGAGAATGCGGATGATTTATAAACCAAAACAAAATTGTAAAGTATTTAATAATTTTTGTGTTCAGTTACATAAACAAACATTCACCGTTTCCTTTTTCCAAATTAAGACATGATAAGATCCGTCGTAGAAATATACTGTATGACATTCTTCAAAAAATTTTAAGATAGAGAGTTAAACGTATCTATCTCTTAGATCCGACTTAAACACAATCAAATGGTATCCACAATCTTTGACATTCCGTTTTGGCCATCATCGGATATGTCACCATTGAACTATATATATACCTTGTACACATTTTAACCAAAAGGTCCAAAACGTTTCGGACCTAGACTAATTTCTCTATTGTTGGTTATAATTTGGTCTCTTTCTCGGATTCCAGCGTTTAAACACTAACAACGTCATTTACAAACCCACTAACTTGGTCATCATTTTCGAACTCTATATTGGCTTCAGTATCTCTGTCTGCCGTAGATATTGTCACACTGTCACAGAATTAATGTTGCATTAGAATCCCTTGAAAATGTAATTAGTATAAAGTATACATAATACACATAACACATTTACAAGATTATTAAGATCTTGGTAATGCTCTAAAACCAAAATTCAGTTGTTTTGTTTGTACTTTGTACTATTACTAGTGACATCGAACGTCCTACTCGTGTTGTATATAATATGCATATATGTAAGTAAATTGTTGACAAATTAAACGAAACTAAACCAAGCTAGGTTAAGTTGCAAAATTACACAAATTAATACTACGTGTCAATCAATGGAAAATATTTAGGCCCAAAATAGTAGAAGCAACATCATACTGAAACAGTGACAATTGGGCTTCAACAATAACATATCTGCTTAAAGGAGAGAATATATCAGATAGAGACGTCACCCTCGTCAGAACGGCCCTGCGATTGCTTGCAGCGGGAAGTTTCTTTCTCTCTTAGCTCCTGATTTGCTTTGGCTTCGCACTGCATCTTCTTCAACTCGATTGATTGTTTCCTTCCGTCTTCTCTTGTACCATGTAATCCTTCTCTTGATTCAGATCTCATCCTTTGAATTTTATAGTCTAGGACTGATTCTCTCTTTAGATTCGTCGATCCAGTCGTATTCCTTTTATACTTTTTTTTAGATGATGATGATAATTTCAGTTTTTCTAATTGAGTTTCTTAGAGCGAAGTTTTTTTCTAATTTCTCAGCAATTCAGAGGATCTTTTCTCATGTCTGTATAAAATTCGTTCTCAATATGATTATATTTTCGTGGATAATTGCAGTAGAACCAGTCTCTGCTAGTGGTTCCCTTGGCATAATTTAGCGAATCTGTCTCTGCTAGTGGGGAATCCATGGGGAAAGGATCAGAAGATCTCGGGAAGAAGGAGAGCTTAAATTCTACACCCGTTAATTCGGATACTTTTCCTGCTTGGGCTAAAGATGTCGGCGAATGCGAAGAGCATTTTGGTGTTAGTCGTGAGAAAGGGTTGAGTACTGATGAGGTGTTGAAGCGACATCAGATCTATGGTTTGAATGAGTTAGAGAAGCCTGAGGGCACTTCCATTTTTAAGCTGATATTGGAGCAGTTCAATGATACATTGGTTCGTATTCTTTTGGCGGCCGCTGTTATTTCCTTTGTCTTGGCCTTCTTTGATGGCGACGAAGGTGGTGAGATGGGTATCACCGCTTTTGTTGAGCCGCTTGTCATTTTTCTCATCTTGATTGTTAATGCCATTGTTGGGATCTGGCAAGAAACTAATGCCGAGAAGGCCTTGGAAGCTTTGAAAGAGATTCAGTCTCAGCAAGCTACTGTCATGCGTGATGGCACCAAGGTATCCAGTTTGCCTGCAAAGGAGCTTGTTCCCGGTGACATTGTGGAACTAAGGGTTGGTGATAAGGTGCCTGCTGATATGCGTGTGGTTGCTTTGATCAGCTCAACTCTGAGAATCGAGCAGGGGTCCTTAACAGGAGAGAGTGAGGCAGTCAGCAAAACCACCAAGCCTGTTGATGAGAATGCTGATATTCAAGGAAAGAAATGCATGGTGTTTGCTGGAACCACCGTTGTGAATGGGAACTGCATATGCTTAGTTACAGACACTGGAATGAATACTGAGATTGGAAGGGTTCACTCACAAATTCAGGAAGCTGCACAGCATGAGGAAGATACCCCTCTGAAGAAAAAACTTAACGAGTTTGGGGAAGTTCTGACTATGATCATTGGTTTAATTTGTGCGCTAGTGTGGCTCATCAATGTCAAGTACTTCCTCTCCTGGGAGTATGTTGATGGCTGGCCCAGAAACTTTAAGTTCTCCTTCGAGAAGTGCACATATTACTTTGAGATTGCTGTAGC
>NC_025687.1:3238521-3240573 GCF_000633955.1 Camelina sativa
ATGAGAATGCCGATATTCAAGGAAAGAAATGCATGGTGTTTGCAGGAACCACTGTTGTGAATGGGAACTGCATATGCTTGGTTTCAGACACTGGAATGAATACTGAGATTGGAAGGGTTCACTCACAAATTCAGGAAGCTGCACAACACGAGGAAGACACCCCTCTGAAGAAAAAACTTAACGAGTTCGGGGAAGTTCTTACTATGATCATTGGTTTAATTTGTGCGTTAGTGTGGCTCATCAATGTCAAGTACTTCCTCTCCTGGGAGTATGTTGATGGCTGGCCCAGAAACTTTAAGTTCTCCTTCGAGAAGTGCACATATTACTTTGAAATTGCTGTAGCGTTGGCAGTTGCTGCGATTCCAGAAGGTCTCCCAGCAGTTATTACCACATGTTTGGCTCTTGGCACACGGAAGATGGCTCAAAAGAACGCTCTGGTCAGAAAGTTACCCAGTGTGGAGACTCTTGGATGCACCACCGTGATATGCTCTGACAAAACTGGAACTCTAACAACCAATCAGATGGCTGTTTCAAAGCTTGTTGCTATGGGTTCTAGGATTGGAACCCTTCGATCTTTCAATGTTGAGGGGACCTCATTTGATCCTCGAGATGGAAAGATTGAAGATTGGCCAGTGGGTCGGATGGATGCAAATCTTCAGATGATCGCCAAAATTGCTGCCATATGCAACGATGCTAGTGTCGAGCAATCTGATCAGCAGTTTGTGTCTAGGGGAATGCCTACTGAGGCAGCTTTGAAGGTAAAACGGTCAACTCAATTTGCTTGCACCTTTCTCTTCTTAATTAGACAGACTTAAAAGATTTCTTTTGTTCATTTTTGTCCAATTTCAACATGTGTTAAGTGTCTTAATCTGCATTTTTCTATCTATTGGTGTTTTTTGTTTCATTGAGCAGGTTTTGGTTGAGAAAATGGGTTTTCCCGAAGGATTAATTAAAGCGTCGTCTAACGGCGATGTCTTACGTATGTATTCTGAATTAATTTTTTTACTCATGTTGATAAAGTTTTACAGATGCTAAACTTCTGTATATTACCTTTTTTTAACATTATGAAAGGTTGTTGTCGGCGATGGAGTGAATTAGAGCAACGGATTGCCACTCTTGAGTTCGACCGTGACCGGAAATCAATGGGAGTTATGGTGGATTCCATCTCAGGAAAGAAACTGCTACTGGTTAAGGTCTGTTTTTCATTATTTAGTATATATCTATGGTTATATGGCTTGTGCTTTGGTTCTCTTGAATGGATGTTAGTAGTCAAGAAAACCATGTTTCCCTCTTTTTTTTGAGCATCTAAGTGAACCAATTTCATAATTTTCAGGGTGCGGTAGAAAATTTATTGGAAAGAAGTACACGTATTCAGTTACTTGATGGTTCCGTTCACGAACTTGACCAATACTCAAGGGATCTTATTTTACAAAGCCTACATGATATGTCCCTGGGTGCATTAAGATGTCTCGGATTTGCGTACACAGATGTTCCATCAGGTTTTGCTACTTATGATGGCAGTGAAGACCATCCTGCTCCCAGCAACTTCTCAACCCGTCCAATTATTCTTCTATCGAATCCAATCTAACATTCGTTGGATTTGTTGGTCTAAGGGTGAGACACGGTCACCATGACATTTTTGGTTCTGTCTTGTTCCTCTTTGGCGATTATTCATGCTCTAGCTTTTCAATGTTTGAAGGATCCCCCAAGGAAAGAGGTGCGCCAAGCCATTGCAGACTGCCGAACAGCAGGTATTCGGGTCATGGTTATTACCGGAGACAACAAGAGCACAGCGGAAGCTATCTGTCGTGAAATTGGCGTATTTGAAGCAGGTGAAGATATCTCCTCAAGAAGCTTGACAGGAAAAGAATTTATGGATGTCCAAGATCAGAAGAATCATCTTAGACAGACTGGAGGGCTCTTGTTCTCTCGGGCTGAACCCAAACAAAAACAAGAGATTGTCAGGTTACTTAAAGATGATGGAGAAGTGGTTGCCATGACTGGAGATGGAGTCAATGATGCTCCTGCCCTGAAGTTGGCTGATATTGGTGT